>NC_139219.1:12116660-12312107 GCF_055691185.1 Crinia signifera
GTCACATTTCCCAGACCCACTAGCTAATGCACAGCTGTAGTCATTACTAACTGCCACATTTACCAGACCACCTAGCTGGTGCACAGCTGTAGTCATTACTAACTGTCACATTTACCAGACCCACTAGCTGATGCACAGCTGTAGTCATAACTAACTGTCACATTTCCCAGACCACCTAGCTGATGCACAGCTATAGTCATTACTAACTGTCACATTTACCAGACCACCTAGCTGGTGCACAGCTGTAGTCATTACTAACTGTCACATTTCCCAGATCACCTAGCTGGTGCACAGGTGTAGTCATTACTAACTGTCACATTTCCCAGATCACCTAGCTGGTACACATCTGTAGTCATTACTATATGTCACATTTTCCAGACCACCCAGCTGGTGCACAGGTGTAGCCATTAGTAACTGTCACATTTCCCAGACCCACTAGCTGGTGCACAGCTGTAGTCATTACTAACTGTCACTTGGCCCTGATCACCTAGCTGGTGCACAGGTGCAATCATTACTGTCACATTCCCAGACCCCCCAGCTTGTGAACAGCTGTAGTCATTACTAACTGTCACATTTCCTAGACTTCCTAGCTGGTGCACAGCTGCAGTCATTACTAACTGTCACATTTCCCAGATCACCTAGCTGGTGCACAGGTGTAGTCATTACTGACTGTCACATTCCCCAGACCACCCAGCTGGTGCACAGCTGTAGTCAATACTAACTGTCACATTTCCCAGACCACCTAGCTGGTGCACAGCTGCAGTCATTGCTAACTGTCACATTTCCCAGATCACCTAGCTGGTGCACAGGTGTAGTCATTACTGACTGTCACATTCCCCAGACCACCCAGCTGGTGCACAGGTGTAGTCATTACTAACTGCTACATTTCCCAGACCACCTAGCTGGTGCACAGCTGCAGTTATTACTAACTGTCACATTTCCCAGATCACCTAGCTGGTGTACAGCTGTAGTCATTACTAACTGTCACATTTCCCAGATCACCTAGCTGGTGCAAAGCTGTAGTCATTACTACTTGTCACATTTACCAGACCCACTAGCTGATGCACAGCTGTAGTCATTACTAACTGTCACATTCCCCAGACCCAATAGCTGATGCACAGCTGTAGTCATTACTAACTGTCACATTTACCAGACCACCTAGCTGATGCACAGCTGTAGTCATTACTAACTGTCACATTCCCCAGACCCAATAGCTGGTGCACAGATGTAGTCATTACTAACTGTCACATTTACCAGACCCACTAGCTGATGCACAGCTGTAGTCATTACTAACTGTCACATTCCCCAGACCCAATAGCTGATGCACAGCTGTAGTCATTACTAACTGTCACATTTCCCAGACCCACTAGCTAATGCACAGCTGTAGTCATTACTAACTGCCACATTTACCAGACCACCTAGCTGGTGCACAGCTGTAGTCATTACTAACTGTCACATTTACCAGACCCAGTAGCTGATGCACAGCTGTAGTCATTACTAACTGTCACATTTCCCAGACCACCTATTTGATGCACAGCTATAGTCATTACTAACTGTCACATTTACAAGACCACCTAGCTGGTGCACAGCTGTAGTCATTACTAACTGTCACATTTCCCAGATCACCTAGCTGGTGCACAGGTGTAGTCATTACTAACTGTCACATTTCCCAGATCACCTAGCTGGTACACATCTGTAGTCATTACTATATGTCACATTTTCCAGACCACCCAGCTGGTGCACAGGTGTAGCCATTACTAACTGTCACATTTCCCAGACCCACTAGCTGGTGCACAGCTGTAGTCATTACTAACTGTCACTTGGCCCAGATCACCTAGCTGGTGCACAGGTGCAATCATTACTGTCACATTCCCAGACCCCCCAGCTGGTGAACAGCTGTAGTCATTACTAACTGTCACATTTCCCAGACTTCCTAGCTGGTGCACAGCTGCAGTCATTACTAACTGTCACATTTCCCAGATCACCTAGCTGGTGCACAGGTGTAGTCATTACTGACTGTCACATTCCCCAGACCACCCAGCTGGTGCACAGGTGTAGTCATTACTAACTCACATTTCCCAGACCACCTAGCTGGTGCACAGCTGTAGTCAATACTAACTGTCACATTTCCCAGACCACCTAGCTAGTGCACAGCTGTAGTCATTACTAACTGTCACATTTCCCAGATCACCTAGCTGGTGCACAGGTGTAGTCATTACTGACTGTCACATTCCCCAGACCACCCAGCTGGTGCACAGGTGTAGTCATTACTAACTGCTACAATTCCCAGACCACCTAGCTTGTGCACAGCTGCAGTCCTTACTAACTGTCACATTTCCCAGATCACCTAGCTGGTGTACAGCTGTAGTCATTACTAACTGTCACATTTCCCAGATCACCTAGCTGGTGCACAGCTGTAGTCATTACTAACTGTCACATTTACCAGACCCACTAGCTGATGCACAGCTGTAGTCATTACTAACTGTCACATTCCCCAGACCCAATAGCTGATGCACAGCTGTAGTCATTACTAACTGTCACATTTACCAGACCACCTCGCTGATGCACAGCTGTAGTCATTACTAACTGTCACATTCCCCAGACCCAAGAGCTGGTGCACAGCTGTAGTCATTACTAACTGTCACATTTACCAGACCCACAAGCTGATGCACAGCTGTAGTCATTACTAACTGTCACATTCCCCAGACCCAATAGCTGATGCACAGCTGTAGTCATTACTAACTGTCACATTTCCCAGACCCACTAGCTAATGCACAGCTGTAGTCATTACTAACTGCCACATTTACCAGACCACCTAGCTGGTGCACAGCTGTAGTCATTACTAACTGTCACATTTACCAGACCCACTAGCTGATGCACAGCTGTAGTCATTACTAACTGTCACATTTCCCAGACCACCTAGCTGATGCACAGCTATAGTCATTACTAACTGTCACATTTACCAGACCACCTAGCTGGTGCACAGCTGTAGTCATTACTAACTGTCACATTTCCCAGATCACCTAGCTGGTGCACAGGTGTAGTCATTACTAACTGTCACATTTCCCAGATCACCTAGCTGGTGCACATCTGTAGTCATTACTATATGTCACATTTTCCAGACCACCCAGCTGGTGCACAGGTGTAGCCATTACTAACTGTCACATTTCCCAGACCCACTAGCTGGTGCACAGCTGTAGTCATTACTAACTGTCACTTGGCCCAGATCACCTAGCTAGTGCACAGGTGCAATCATTACTGTCACATTCCCAGACCCCCCAGCTGGTGAACAGCTGTAGTCATTACTAACTGTCACATTTCCCAGACTTCCTAGCTGGTGCACAGCTGCAGTCATTACTAACTGTCACATTTCCCATATCACCTAGCTGGTGCACAGGTGTAGTCATTACTGACTGTCACATTCCCCAGACCACCCAGCTGGTGCACAGGTGTAGTCATTACTAACTCACATTTCCCAGACCACCCAGCTGGTGCACAGCTGTAGTCAATACTAACTGTCACATTTCCCAGATCACCTAGCTGGTGCACAGGTGTAGTCATTACTGACTGTCACATTCCCCAGACCACCCAGCTGGTGCACAGGTGTAGTCATTACTAACTGCTACATTTCCCAGACCACCTAGCTGGTGCACAGCTGCAGTCATTACTAACTGTCACATTTCCCAGATCACCTAGCTGGTGTACAGCTGTAGTCATTACTAACTGTCACATTTCCCAGATCACCTAGCTTGTGCACCGCTGTAGTCATTACTAACCGTCACGTTTTTAAACCTGCTGCATTCATTCCTACTATAGATCCACAGGTTGCCTGAGACACATGAACTGCTGGTAGATAATGAGGACAGGTTTGGACACCCTTGTAGTAGATGTTGTATGCCAAGAACACTTGTCATATACAGTAGTTCCAACCAAAATATAAAGTAACAGTTGTGTACAATGGATAAAATATTTTTTGTTATTTAGAAAGTGATGTGTCTGCACTCATCTACTTTAGGTGAAGAGTAAACCTTTAGTGGTATCTTTCCTGAGAAAGTAGGTTGGGTTCGCTCTGTGAAACGCGTCATGTAGAATAAGAGAAATGCTCTAATGTGACTTTATATGACGATATCACTTGCACTGGGACTGGCTATACAAAATGTATTTCTTTGTTGCTTTTCATGGCATCTGCAATATTATTATGTATATGTTTTATACTGGCAGTGATCATTGGACAATTGACCTTATTCTGGTCCACACACAAACCAGCGAATTTCGCAGCATTGTGTGTGGATTAAACGCCACCCGCCGCCCACACTACCCACCGCCCCCCTCACGCGCCGAATATCCCGTTATGCATGTGAATGGCTGTTTAGCATATACATCCATTCGCAGGCTTGCATGCAGGAAAAAAAATGTTCAATAGATTTTGCAAGCGCTCGCAGACCTATGACACCTCTGTGGTGTCATAGGTCTGCGAGCACCGTGTAAGGAAAGTGGACGGGTAGCTGACCTACTGTGACATCAGCTGCCCGCCACCCGCACCCGCATGATGGGCACATTTACATGGGCACACCCAGAGTTTTCATGGGAACGCCCATGAAACGCTGGGTGTTCTCATGAGTGCGACCCCTCACCACCACCCCCGCCCGCACTGCTTGGTACGAACAGGATGGCAAACACAGGGAAAACCTGACGGATTGACACAGTGGCAGTGTGTCATCCTAAGGAACAGTACCAGTGTAGAAACAGCAGTGGCCCTGCCATAATGGGAATATTTAACAACAGTGGATTAAAAGGTTAACCGAATACCCCCAGGAGGTCCGGTGAGCTTATAAATTTATTTTTATTTCTGTGAAAACAAGGAACTGTTTTATTCGTTTTTTTACATATATGTGAATCAATTTTTTCATAATTTTTTTCTATTTTTATTGTTTTTTTTTAATAAAGAGACTGTGTTATTTATAAAGAAATCCATGACAGTTATATATTTTTGTGATCCAGATTGGAAGAATCCACCTTGCACGTCCCTTACAAAATTTCTTAACCTATTTTTCCAGCGCGGTGGTCAATCCTTACGTGTACTTTTTAGTGTTTAAAACCATCCTCATAAGTGGGTAAAACATTCATGTTAAATGGCGCTCCAAAGCCAAATTGGAGACAAGCATTACAGATATCTTTGGAACGAGTTGCGGGTTGGGTTTTGGCCGCCATTTTTTTTTTATGCTGGGTAACTTTCTTCTATGGAGTAATTGGAACAGAACACCTGAAACAAAAGAAAAACGATTCTAGACAAGCTGCAAAAACATCAGTGTTAAAAACATACAGCCAATTTTAATGTTCAAAACAGTATATTTTATGGTCTTGTGGCACCTCAAGTGAATCCGTTTGGGAGGTCATTTTAATTTAAGAGCACTGTGGTATCAGTCTAAACATTTTTAATACCCAAACTTATTGAAATAATGGAATTCACATAAATGAGAAAAAAATTGAGATTTTATACCTTATTTCAAAACTGTAAACACCTTGCGGCACATCCAGATGACATCCGATTTTGATGGAATTTTGAGGCGATGTTAGGTCCATAGAGCAACAACTTTTGCATACCCAAGCATTTTCGATTTATTAAAAAAGTGAAAATTTATGATTTTTCACTCCACCCTAAATTGTGCAGGTCACCAATAATGGTGCGGTAATTCTGTCCTGAGTAAATCTCTGGAAAAGCAGCAGCCGTTCCATTTTCTCTATAATTTGAGCAACGCCAGAGCTGGATTTCAGAGAGGTAAGTACATTGTGCTAAATGTGTGCAGAGTGTGTGGACCCCTATCCCCATAGGGTCCGAGTGCACTGCAAACCCAGCATTCATTATAGATAATCCACTGAGGGTGTTGTGAGAACAAATACACCATCCAACCAACAGGTCGCACGTGTGCCAACATTGAATTTGTGTCAAGCTGCTCTCACAGACAAACTGTTTGTAAGAGCATACGCACCTGTGCAATCCTGCAGATGGTTATGAATGTTTCAGGTAGAGGTGAGATGGGCCCTCCGTCACAATAGTGCATACACACTGAACGATATCGCTAACTATATTGCTCAGTGACGCCATCCTGTCCCCGATCTGTACATCACTAAAAATCTCTGATCATGTGCGGAATCTTGGTGTTGTCCTGGATAATGGCCTGACACTTAAACATCAGGTGTCAGCCACAATCAAATCCTCATTCTTTCATCTGAGAAACATAGCCAGAATCAAGCATTTAATTCCCTCAGAAGACCTTCCTAAAGTCATACATGCATTTATATCATCACGACTAGACTACTGCAATGCTCTCTACCTGGGTCTTCCAGCAAAAGAATTGCACCGCTTGCAGCTGGTACAAAATGCAGCCGCCAGACTATTAACTAACCAGCCCCGCTCCTGCCACATAACTCCCATTCTCTACGCCCTTCACTGGCTACCTGTAAAATGGCGAATCGTTTTCAAGATTGGCTTACTCACTTTCAAGGCCCTACATGACCAGGGCCCAAGGTACCTGCAACAGCTGCTGATCCCCTACTGTCCTACTCGATTACTACGATCCACTGAAGAAGGACTACTAACAGTACCCAGAATCTCCCTGAATTCATCTGGGGGTCGAGCTTTCAACTTTGCTGCTCCAACTCTGTGGAACTCTCTTCCTCGCACAGTGTGAGAAGCGCCCACTATAGAATCCTTTAAAAATAGACTAAAGACATACTTATTTACCCAAGCATTTTACTGACATTTACTGTTAAGCTTGTTTTGTATTTCGAGCTGTAAAGACAATGTGTGAAGCACTTTGAGTCCTATTGGGAGAAAAGTGCCATATAAATATCATTATTATTATTATTATTATTATTATTATTATACATGCAATCGTTGAAGATATAGTTAAAACTGAGCGGCATGTACTGGAGATGGAGGACATCATTAACGACCAATGGGAGCGAGCATCTATAATGATATTAGTCCGTAAACACTTGATTATATTATGAACGAAATCGCTCAGAATGGCCAATATAAGCAATATTGTTTGTAATATTTTTTTTAAAACACAGCTGATTGGCTGGTGCTTTATCTCCTTTTACCTTTTCTCCGCTTTATCTCCAGTTTATCTCTTCTCCAAGCTTAATAAATCTGCCCCTTAGTATGTACCCTGCTTTTGCAACTAATTGTGAGATTGGGAAGTCAGCTAGGTATATTTATATGACATTGGTGTAAGTAATTTTTTCCTAATATATTCTTTCAAATTCTTTGTTTCAATGTCATTGTTAAGGTCATTCCTGATTCACTTCTTTTATCCCATTGACCATGATTATTAGATGAGAATTCTCTATTTGAGGTAATGTTTAAGGAGAATATACCGTATGGTACCAGCACTGCACTTATTATTATAATGGTAGTTATAATTATTTGGTAACGGATTCTGCTTAAAACATTTATTTGTAATCATAACAATGAGTGAAGATGGAATTGCTGGCACACATCTGCAACTAGCCTGCTGAGCCACAAAACTCAATGTACCGTATGCTAAGTTATGTAGCAATTCATTAGTGCAGGAGAGGGTTACTAATGCCTTTCTGCTTTGCATAATGATAAGATGCATTTTCCAATGAGTAATTTGGAGCCATTCATTGTAATCAAGTGAATCAAGAATTCCCTGCATCCAGGGGCTCCTGATGAAGGAAACGGCCTGTGTTCTGAGTCCAAGTAAGCTCCTCCTCCTGGTGCTGTTGCACACGCATGGTAGACTCTATCACTGTGCACCCTGAACTCAGACACCCCATTACACCATAAACCCTGCACCAATTATAGATGACATATTTCTGAAACTCTAGTGATCCCTCCATTGATCATGCCTGCATGATATGATTTTGAATGAATGTTCTAAAATTATTTTGATACTAAGAGAAGGATTCTACTTGCAGTATTATAGATACCTTTTACTTAATTATATCAAACTTATTAGTGCCATTGTGTTTCACTATTAAAACAAATATCAATTAAAATGGTACGGTGCTGATAGGACTTTAAAATCAGAATACAGATGTAATTTTAATAATCTTACATACTAAGTGTATCCATGTCAGAATGAGCCACTTCTGCTCTAAAAAAAATCACTCGGCAATAAAGATTATGCAAAGTCATGATAACAATTCAATATCCTGTAACCAAGCATCTTCATCCTGTAATCAAGCTTTTCCATCCTATAACCAAGCACTACCATCCTATAACCAAGCATCATCATCCTATAACCAAGCCTCATCATCCTATAACCAAGCCTCATCATCACATAACCAAGCCTCATCACCCTATAACCAAGCCTCATCATCCTATAACCACGTCTCATCATCCTATAACCAAGCCTCATCATCACATAACCAAGCCTCGTCATCCTATAACCAAGCCTCGTCATCCTATAACCACGTCTCATCATCCTATAACCAAGCCTCATCATCCTATAACCAAGCCTCATCATCCTATAACCAAGTCTCATCATCCTATAACCAAGTCTCATCATCACATAACCAAGCCTCATCATCCTATAACCAAGTCTCATCATCCTATAACCAAACCTCATCATCCTATAACCAAGCCTCGTCATCCTATGACCAAGCCTTGTCATCCTATAACCAAGCCTCATCATCCTATAACCAAGCCTCATCATCCTATAACCAAGCCTCCTCATCCTATGACCAAGCCTTGTCATCCTATAACCAAGCCTCATCATGTTATAACCAAGCCTCATCATCCTATAACCAAGCCTCATCATCCTACAACCAAGCCTTATCTTCCTATAACCAAGCCTCATCATCCTATAACCAAGTTTCATCATGTTATAACCAAGCCTCATCATCCTATAACCAAACCTCATCATCCAATAACCAAGCCTCATCATCCTATAACCAAGCCTCATCATCCTATAACCAAGTCTCATCATCCTATAACCATGCCTCATCATCCTATAACCAAGCCTCATCATCCTATAACCAAGCCTCATCATCCTATAACCAAGCCTCATCATCCTATAACCAAACCTAATCATCCTATAACCAAGCTTCGTCATCCTATAACCAAGCCTCATCATCCTATAACCAAACCTCATCATCCTATAACCAAGCCTCGTCATCCTATAACCAAGCCTTGTCATCCTATAACCAAGCCTCATCATCCTATAACCAAGCCTCGTCATCCTATAAACAAGCCTCGTCATACTATAACCAAGCCTCATCATCCTATAACCAAGCTTCGTCATCCTATAACCAAGCCTCATCATCCTATAACCAAGCCTCATCATCCTATAACCAAGCCTCATCATCCCATAACCAAGTCTCATCATCCTATAACCAAGCCTCATCATCCTATAACCAAGCACTACCATCCTATAACCAAGCCTCATCGTCATATAACCAAGCCTCATCATCCTGTAACCAAGCCTCATCATCCTATAACCATACCTCATCATCCAATAACCAAGCCTCATCATCCTATAACCAAGCCTCGTCATCCTATAACCAAACCTCATCATCCTATAACCAAGCCTCATCATCCTATAACCAAGCCTCATCATCCTGTAACCAAGCCTCATCATCCTATAACCATACCTCATCATCCAATAACCAAGCCTCGTCTTCCTATAACCAAGCCTCGTCATCCTATAATCAAGCCTCATCATCCTATAACCAAGCCTCATCATCCTATAACCAAGCCTCATCATCCTATAACCAAGCCTCATCATCCTATAACCAAGTCTGATCATCCAATAACCACGTCTCATCATCCTATAACCACGTCTCATCATCCTATAACCAAGCCTCATCATCCTATAACCAAGCCTCATCATCCTATAACCAAGCCTCATCATCCTATAACCAAGTCTGATCATCCTATAACCAAGCCTCATCATCCTATAACCAAGCCTCATCATCCTATAACCAAGTCTGATCATCCTATAACCAAGTCTCATCATCCTATAACCAAACCTCATCATCCTATAACCAAGCCTCATCATCCTATAACCAAGTCTGATCATCCTATAACCAAGTCTCATCATCCTATAACCACGTCTCATCATCCTATAACCAAGCCTCATCATCCTATAACCAAGCCTCATCATCCTATAACCATACCTCACCATGCTATAACCAAGCCTCGTCATCCTATAACCAAGCCTCATCATCACATAACCAAGCCTCATCATCACATAACCAAGCCTCATCATCCTATAACCAAGTCTGATCATCCTATAACCAAGTCTCATCATCCTATAACCAAACCTCATCATCCTATAACCAAGCCTCATCATCCTATAACCAAGTCTGATCATCCTATAACCAAGTCTGATCATCCTATAACCACGTCTCATCATCCTATAACCAAGCCTCATCATCCTATAACCAAGCCTCATCATCCTATAACCATACCTCACCATGCTATAACCAAGCCTCGTCATCCTATAACCAAGCCTCATCATCACATAACCAAGCCTCATCATCACATAACCAAGCCTCATCATCCTATAACCAAACCTCATCATCCTATAACCAAGCCTCATCATCCTATAACCAAGTCTGATCATCCTATAACCAAGTCTGATCATCCTATAACCACGTCTCATCATACTATAACCAAGCCTCATCATCCTATAACCAAGCCTCATCATCCTATAACCAAGCCTCATCATCCTATAACCAAGCCTCATCATCCTATAACCAAGCCTCATCATCCTGTAACCAAGCCTCATCATCCTATAACCAAGCCTCATCATCCTATAACCAAGCCTCATCATCCTATAACCAAGCCTCATCATCCTGTAACCAAGCCTCATCATCCTATAACCAAGCCTCATCATCCTATAACCAAGTCTGATCATCCTATAACCAAGTCTGATCATCCTATAATCACGTCTCATCATCCTATAACCAAGTCTCATCATCCTATAACCAAGCCTCATCATCCTATAACCAAGTCTCATCATCCTATAACCAAGCCTCATCATCCTATAACCAAGCCTCATCATCCTATAACCAAGCCTCATCATCCTATAACCAAGCCTCGTCATCCTATAACCAAGCCTCATCGTCCTATAACCAAGCCTCATCGTCCTATAACCAAGCCTCATCGTCCTATAACCAAGCCTCGTCATCCTATAACCAAGCCTCATCATCCTATAACCAAGCCCCATCATCCTATAACCAATTCTCATCATCCTATAACCAAGCCTCATCATCCTATAACCAAGCCTAATCATCCAATAACCAAGCCTCATCATCATATAACCAAGCCTCATCATCATATAACCAAGCCTCATCATCCTATAACCAAGCCTCACCATCCTATAACCAAGCCTCACCACCCTATAACCAAGCCTCATCATCATATAACCAAGCCTCATCATCCTATAACCAATCCTCATCATCCTATAACCAAGCCTCATCATCCTATAACCAAGCCTCATCATCCTATAACCAAGCCTCATCATCCTATAACCAAGCCTCGTCATCCTATAACCAAGCCTCATCATCATATAACCAAGCCTCGTCATCCTATAACCAAGCCTCATCATCCTTTAACCAATCCTCATCATCCTATAACCAAGCCTCATCATCCTATAACCAAGCCTCATCATCCTATAACCAAGCCCAATCATCCTATAACTAAGCCTCGTCATCCTATAACCAAGCCTCATCGTCCTATAACCAAGCCTCATCGTCCTATAACCAAGCCTCATCATCTTATAACCAAGCCCAGTCATCCTCTAACCAAGCCTCGTCATGCTATAACCAAGCCTCATCGTCCTATAACCAAGCCTCATCATCCTATAACCAAGCCCAATCATCCTATAACCAAGCCTCGTCATCCTATAACCAAGCCTCATCGTCCTATAACCAAGCCCAATCATCCTATAACAAAGCCTCATCATCCTATAACCAAGCCCAATCATCCTATAACCAAGCCTCGTCATCCTATAACCAAGTCTCATCATCCTATAACCAAGCCTCATCACCCTATAATCAAGCCTCATCATCCTATAACCAAGCCTCATCATCCTATAACCAAGCCTCATCATGTTATAACTAAGCCTCTTCATCCTATAACCAAGCCTCATCATCCTATAACCAAGCCTCATCATCCTATAACCAAGCCTCGTCATCCTATAACCAAGCCTCGTCATCCTATAACCAAGCCTCACCATCCTATAACCAAGCCTCATCATCCTATAACCAAGCCCAATCATCCTATAACCAAGCCTCGTCATCCTATAACCAAGCCTCATTGTCCTATAACCAAGCCTCATCATCCTATAACCAAGCCTCATCATCCTATAACCAAGCCCAGTCATCCTATAACCAAGCCTCGTCATGCTAAAACCAAGCCTCATCGTCCTATAACCAAGCCTCATCATCCTATAACCAAGCCAAATCATCCTATAACCAAGCCTCATCATCCTATAACCAAGCCCAATCATCCTATAACCAAGCCTCATCATCCTATAACAAAGCCTCATCATCCTATAACCAAGCCCAATCATCCTATAACCAAGCCTCATCGTCCTATAACCAAGCCCAGTCATCCTATAACCAATCCTCGTCATCCTATAACCAAGCCTCATCGTCCTATAACCAAGCCTCATCGTCCTATAACCAAGCCTCATCATCCTATAACCAAGCCTCATCATCCTATAACCAAGCCCAATCATCCTATAACCAAGCCTTGTCATCCTATAACCAAGCCTCATCGTCCTATAACCAAGCCCAATCATCCTATAACAAAGCCTCATCATCCTATAACCAAGCCCAATCATCCTATAACCAAGCCTCGTCATCCTATAACCAAGCCTCATCGTCCTATAACCAAGCCCAATCATCCTATAACAAAGCCTCATCATCCTATAACCAAGCCCAATCATCCTATAACCAAGCCTCGTCATCCTATAACCAAGCCTCATCGTCCTATAACCAAGCCCAATCATCCTATAACAAAGCCTCATCATCCTATAACCAAGCCCAATCATCCTATAACCAAGCCTCGTCATCCTATAACCAAGCCTCATCGTCCTATAACCAAGCCCAATCATCCTATAACAAAGCCTCATCATCCTATAACCAAGCCCAATCATCCTATAACCAAGCCTTGTCGTCCTATAACCAAGTCTCATCATCCTATAACCAATCCTCATCACCCTATAACCAAGCCTCATCATCCTATAACCAAGCCTCATCATCCTAAAACCAAGCCTCATCATGTTATAACTAAGCCTCTTCATCCTATAACCAAGCCTCATCGTCCTATAACCATACCTCATTATCCTATAACCAAGCCTCATCATCCTATAACCAAGCCTCATCATCCTATAACCAAGCCTCGTCATCCTATAACAAAGCCTCACCATCCTATAACCAAGCCGCATCATCCTATAACCAAGCCCAATTATCCTATAACCAAGCCTCGTCATCCTATAACCAAGCCTCATCATCCTATAACCAAGCCTCATTATCCTATAACCCAGCCTCATCATCCTATAACCAAGCCCAGTCATCCTATAACCAAGCCTCGTCATGCTATAACCAAGCCTCATCGTCCTATAACCAAGCCTCATCATCCTATAACCAAGCCCAATCATCCTATAACCAAGCCTCATCATCCTATAACCAAGCCTCATCATCCTATAACCGAGCCTCATCATCCTATAACAAAGCCTCATCATCCTATAACCAAGCCCAATCATCCTATAACCAAGCCTCATCGTCCTATAACCAAGCCCAGTCATCCTATAACCATGCCTCATCATCCTATAACCAAGCCTCATCAAGTTATGACCAATTATCACCATCCTGTAACAAAAACTTACAATCCTGAAACCAACCCTCACCATCCTATTACCAAACCATGAGATCCTGTAACCAAGCCACCCTGTAACCAAGACTCATCATCATATAGCCAAGCCTCATCATCCTATAACCAAGCCTCATCATCCTGTAACCAAGCCTCATCATCCTATAACCAAGCCTCACCAGCATGTAACCAAACCTCATCATCCTATAACCAAGCCTCACCAGCATGTAACCAAACCATGATATCCAGTAACCAAAACACCCTGTAACCAAGCCACCCTGTAGCCAAAACTTTCCACCCTGCAACCAAAACTAACCATCCTGTATCCAAGCCTTACCACCCTGTAACCAAACCATGACATACTGTAAACAAGCCACCCTGTAACGAAGCCTCACCATCGGATAATCAAACCTATAAAGCAGTCATGTCCAATCTTTGGCCCTCCAGCTGTTGTGAAACTGCAAGTTTCACCATGCCTTGCCACATTGTTGCTATTAGGGTATGCTACAACCATGGCAAGGAATGCTGGGATGTGTAGTTTCACAACAGCTGGGGGGTCATAATTTGGACATTCCTGCTATAAAGCATTTCTATTGAAGTCTTGTTTTTGTAATAGGGAGAAATGTTGGTATTTATTTAGCTCTGTGCCTGAAGAATTTAAGCTGTGGACGGCTTAATTGTTCCTTAAGAAGCAAAATACATAAGCCACAAGCAGTCTCTGCCTTTTAGTCCTTAAATAATTCACACAGAGCTGAAAATGAATGCAAACATATTATCATGTTGGTAATACAAAGTATAAAGTATATATTCTCATAATGCCGTCATGCGGGGAATTATTTAGTCGATCGCATTGTGAATTTAACAGCCGTCCCACGGATACTGTAATTATAACACCTGGGGTATTTCGGAATCCAAATTTTAATACTCTTATTATGGAAGAGAATACTGAACATTTCATTAGCAGCTTCCCTGAATATATACATTTTTATTATTATTATTATATAATACAGTAAGTTCGGTGTCCCTATAATAGTTAATCATTGTAACACCACATATGAGGAAAGCAGCGCGTCTGTGGTTTAATTGTATTTAAGCATATTAAAGTAAGGGCTGCATTTAAGAAAACATATCTGAAACTTAATTTTTAATTTTATCTTTTTCCTTTAGGTTTATATACAACACTGGAATACACTTTATCCCCGCTGTTTCCAGGATACAGTCTCTCGAAATAGTCTTTCTGTAAGTTTTAAGCACCTTTACTAAATATTTCATCATTCTTGAAACTGGAAAAGAATGCCGTAGTGTAGACTGAGTTTGGGAAAAACAGGTGCATTGCCTCAGTTACTTAATAATGTACACCTGACATTTATAAAGGACAGACAGTTATAACAGGTGCCAAATTAGGTATAAAATAAAAGGACCGACAGATATGTTCAACCGGAATTGGTATGGAATCCTGGCGGTCGGAATCCCAGCGGTCAAAATCCCGATGCCGCAATCCCGACCGCCAAAATCCCAACAATGGGGGGGGGGGTGGATCCCCCCCCCCTTGCGGGCTTGCTGCATTCGCCACGCAGTGGGCCCGGTGCCTCGCTACGCTTGGCACACTAATTTATTCTCCCTCTATGGGTGTCATGGACACCCACAGAGGGACCAAGTGCTGGGATTTCGGCAGTCGGGATTCCGGCAGTCAGGATTCCGGCAGTCAGGATTCCGGCGTTGGGATTTTGACCGTCGGGATTCCGACCGCCGGGAAAGTGCATCCCGTTTATCCTGATGATAGTGACCATATACCAAAAACGTGACTTCCTATTTACCACCACAGGTGCAACTGCAAATAAATCATACATGGCTGATATCATGCATGACAGACTCTTTACTTTCACCCTAATTTTCTCATTGCAAGAATTTATGCCAATCCAGAGGTGGAACTAGGGTGGGCAAACCCAGGATTGGTAGGATCCCGGGATTTGCACTGATGCTGACCCACACAGACACTGCCCGGCGGTTCCCGATACCTGGCGTGCGGCTCTGCGCAGCAAGACGGTCAGAGTTCTTGCTGAGCATGCCATGCAATTGCCACGTTCGGCATCACCACAGCAGCTCCCGGCCCCACCACCAGCCGCTTCACATGTAAGTAAGGGAGAGGCCAATCCCGAGATCCCCGGAATCTGCTCTTGGACTTTCCTCTTAGTTAATGATTGCCGTCACCTGTAGTGAAACACCTTTCTTATCAATTAACTAGTTCGGCACATCTGATGGCCTTGACGCAGTGTGCCGGGGGCAGGCGGTTGACGTCACATGATGCAGCCCTTCGTCCTGGAGCTCACAAATATAACTTATATTTGCATGCCCAGGAGAAATCGAATGGTCGCAGGAGCTTGCTCCTGCAATCAGCTGTTTCCCTCTGCAGCTCCCCCGACGGAGTCTCCTGTTCATCAGTGACCATCTCCAGTCACTGATGAAAAGGAGACACTGAGCAATATATTGCACCGTGTGTACACAGCTGTAGTGTTATAGGCAAGGTAATTCAACTTCCAAGCGTGTATGGATCATTTGGATGGATCTTTAACACCTGGCATCTGGCTGGTGCACATCTAGATACTGATGCAGTTGCATCTTCAGACAGAAAGCCAGTGGGCGGGATTAGTTTAAGTCCATTGGATTGTCTACATTTTTCAGCAGATGCTCCAATCAGCATACAGTATGAGAGTACGTAGAATGCCATGGCAGTACATGTGTACATTCTTACTGTCCTGCACTCGATTGGAGTTGGAGAAATTAGGCTTCTTCATTTATTACATATAACATCATATAATCCTCTATTTATAAGTATATTCTAGCTGTAATGCCCAACATTGCTTGGCATTCATTTAGTTATCTCGCCCACCCCACCCTCACTCTCCTCTTGTCTTTTCTCCCCGTCTCTTTCTATCGATGCTCGTTACTCTCTCTTGTGCACCTCTGACAAACTGTAATTACATCATTTTTATCAGCGGACGATTATATTATATACATGTATAGAAAATATTTTCTGGAGTCTATTCTAAGACCATTGCGTTGTATTTGTCTCAGGCCTCTTCTAACAGGGGGTATTTATTCAATTTCGTACCATCCACACAGATGCCCATAGCAATAAGTGATATAGATTATAGTGTTATGTAACTGTCATACAGTTGTAGCATCTCAACGGTATTTCTTCTGCTTTTTAGAGACATTCAAGATAATATTAATATAAAGAAAATCGGAAGAAATGCATTTGCTGGACTGAGTAAAGAAAGTGTCCGGTTGTAAGTATTAAAAAACTAATTTCCAAACATACCTATAGTATATTAGGTAGACTGTGTTCTATTCTTAATATTTTTCGGGTATTGGTAAAAACCGGATTGGACAGGACCCTGGGGGGGTGTATTGCCAGGGGTGTCCCGTCCATTGGGGCTGCTCTGACACCTGTCACCAGGAGAAAGGGAAGAATACAGCCTCCCTGCCTGGTCCGCGGGTGTAATAAAAACCGGAACGTTCTGGACCACACGGGGAGACTGTAATCTCTCCCTCCCCATGTCCCTGGTGAAAGCCATCCAAGGCATCCCCCCAGACAGAACACCCCCGGAACGTAGGACCAGACATCAAACTCTGCATTCTGGACCCTGTGGTGTCCAGTCAGGTGTTCCGGTGTCTTGTCCTGGTCCAGGTTTTACTTAGTCCCATATTTTTCCCTTTTCAATGCATCTCATTGGACCATGTTATTTTGAAGACTGTTGTCTAGAATAGATTGAAACATCTATTTGTAACTATCTACATTGTGTGCCTGATTCAGTAAAGTTCGCTAAGTATCGGTTATTCGAGCCTCTCAACGCCGCACACCACCCGACCAAACATTTGGCGCGGTTGGTACTGATTACTGCAGTTGGGTGGTCGGGTGGGAGGTATGCCAGCATCTACTCAACCAATGCACCAGTGAGAGAAAGAGTATCCTCATGTTGGCTGCACAAAGGTCTTCCTCTCTTAAATCTGGTAATGTCCACACAGATAATAACAACCACTGCCAGCTAGAGGTAACCACATCTAAATGACTCATTGCAGAATCTGAAGCTACTATTGGTCCAGACCTACAATGATATTTGGGTTTTGGTAACTCGGATAAAATATAAAGTGTTATAAGTGAATATTGTACAGTAGATTTGGGGCATCAGATCCTTCCATGCCTCTCTCGCTGCTCTCCCAACATGGCGGCCTCCGCTGATTGATGCACAGTATTACAGTTAAGGGCCCCATACATCAGCAATCACAATTTATGGATTTCCAGATCCAGGGATTTTTTGGCCAGATAAATGGATTTTACAATCTATCTGACTTTGCCCACACATTACAGATTTATTTCAGTGATCGGCAGATTTTTCCATCTAAAGATTGCATCTTCATATCTGGAAATTGCCCAATCGATTGTCATTTCAGCTGTTCATAATGTAAATAGATGAAGAAGACGAATTGGGAATGCCCACACATATAAAAAAGATCTGCAGATAATACCAGATTATTAAACATGTTTAAAAACCTGATTAAGCAATCGATTGGCGATTTTGATTGGGATTGCCAAAAGGGGGAGCCCACACATCTAAAATTAATTGTGGCAATCATCTCCATATCTGAAAATTGTCACAATTAATTGCTGATGTATGGGGCCCTTAATAATAACACTGCTTGATAAACTTTATAAAACGTTTTTTCTGTTTTTTTCCAGGTGGCTTTTTCAGAATTCTATTGAAGAAATAGAAAACTACGCATTCAACGGCACAAATTTACATGAACTGTGAGTTTCTGAAAGACATTTATCTGCTCCACGTTCTCCTCGTATACTGCTATTGATTTATTGACTTTTATTTAACAGAGTGCTCAGTGGCAATCAGAGACTTACTACATTACCAGAGCTTGTTTTCCACGGAGCTACTGGACCCGAAGTATTGTAAGTTATACCTTTCCTCGTTGGGCATTGAATTAAGGGGTGATTTTAGATGACTCGCAATATAGCGAGTTCGCCACCGTTCCAATGTTTTGGGGACAGTGCATGGTCTATTATGCGCATGTGCAACCCTCTTTGCGAATGGTTTCATTGACTTGCATAGTCACCTAGCCATATGCAAGTACTGTCTGCGGGTTCAGTGTGCTTTCCAAACATTCAAAATACGGACAAGCATCAGCAGACGGTCATAATACCAACATGTTCAAAATGCTGTCATTAATTATGCCAACATGGTCAAAAAGTCAATTTGAGTGGAGAGAGACATTTGTCAGGTGGCCAGATAGAAGGAGATTACTGTAACCCAATCTAAAGATTACTAGTGATTGGATGATGGTTTTAGTAGAATCCAGAGTCTGATCCTTGAAATATCTGTGAGATGGACATGTCAGGACTGCGAGAAGATCTGAATGTCTGATTTGAAGGAGATAGTTCTACCATTAATAGATAGTGAAATTGTGAGAGGTGAAGTTATGCGCTAGGGTGAGAAGATGATCAGATGGAAATATGTGAAGAGAGGGGAGAGGTCAGGAGAGGTAGATTCGAGTATCTTCAGCTTAGAGATGATATTGGACGTCAACAGCTCACCTAAAAAGGACATAGGAGAAAAGGAGAGGTCTATGAACTAAACCTTGGAAAACAATTACTGAGAGGAGACATTTCTGGACTTGTCATAGAGGTAGCAGGGCATCCAGGAGAGGGCAGTACCATGTAGACCACAGAAGAGAAGGATGGTCCACATTGTCAAAAGTAGCAGATAGGTTAAGGACAATAAGCAGGGAGTAGCAGCCCTTGGGTTGGGCAGCATGGAGATCATTGCAGACTTTTGTGTGGGTCGTTTCAGCGGCGTGAAGAGGATGGAAACCAGAAGCAGAAAGCAGAAGGACAGAGGTAGATGAGTAGGTGGGAGGATATAGGATCAAGTGGTGAGATGTTGTGGGAGAGAACCAGATGAGGGCTATTACTTAATCTCCATATACAGTAGAAAAAGAAGTCAAAGTTTTTGAGATGGATGAGGAGCCATGGAAATAAGAGAGCAGGTTGTTGAGGGTCTGTTGGGAATTGATTATTGGAGTCAATTTTGGAAGCAAAGTAGGTGGCACAGTCAAGGATAGAGAGTGAAGAAGTAATGGACACACGAGATGGGTGTGGGCATTGGACAGTGGCAAAGAGTTGAGGGGGGTTTGAAGATTGAGAAGAGTTGTGGTTCTTGAAGTATAAAGATGGAAAGAGCAGCACTGTTGGATGAGAACAATTTTTTTTATTTATCAAATGATTTGAATACTCACAAAATGAATCTTCCGCAGGTTTTATCTGGCATACTAGGTCATACCAGGTCACCTGGATCTATAATTCTGGCAGGAGGCATCTTTTTCCCTGGATTATTATATTTTCTCATCATGTGCACAGTGTCCATCTTTGAATCATAAGATGATAATGGATGGGCCTTCAAATGTTGCTTTGTAATAAGTTTTCAGATGGAATTCGAGGCTTGACGTTCACAAAGCTAATTCCTTTTTTTTGCTTTTCTTTTTTCTCAAGGGATATTTCAAAAACTCAGATCCGCTCGTTGCCGAGTTATGGGCTAGAAAATTTGAAAAAACTGATCGCTAACCACGCTTACAACCTGAAAAAGCTCCCTCCTTTGGAAACGTTGTCCAATCTTATTGAAGCCAATCTGACTTACCCCAGTCACTGCTGCGCCTTTGCCAACTGGAAGAAACAGAAAAGGTGAGGATCGGTAAGCCTTGTTCTTGTCGTTGCGTCTGTGCCCATAGCAATCAATCAGATTCTGTCTATCATTTTCTAGAATGCAATAGAGAAAGGATAGGATGAATCTGATTGTTATGGGCAACATCACGTTTTGTAATTTTTAAAAGCTTCAGTAAATTTACTCCTTCGCCGATGTGCTACTATCTACATCTGCAGTTAACTTTCATTGTTTATTTTAATAATGTTGGTGTAGTAAGGCTGACGAATAGTATTGTGAGGCTGCAGGTTGTATTGCGCACACAGAAAAGGGGTGATTCAGGACTGCTCACTAAGCAGAGGTTGTTAGTGGCTTAACCCGCCAACCTGGGCGACCGCCCACCCCCCCTTCACGCCTAATCCCTTAAATTACCATTCAAGGGGATGTACACGAACACATCCCCTCTCATGCGACTGAAGGGGTGAGAAATTATTCGATCGCCAACAATCGATTGATTTTTCTCCCCTTCGGAAATGTGTCTAAACTGACATTTATTTCCGTCAGAGTCTGCCGAAGAGGGGGGCGGACGCTGACGTCAACCACCCGCACCCACAGGCATTGGCCCACCTGCGTTTCCACGGGAACATCCACAGGGCCGGCGCCACCACTAGGCAAATCTAGGCATTTGCCTAGGGCGCCGGCCACTGGAGGGCGGCATTTTGCCCCCTGTGCCGCGGGGGTACCTGTCCTGCTGCGCTATGTATTTAAAGCTGGCGGCGGAGGCAGCGAAGGGTCCCTGCAGTCAATAAGAAATAACGAGCGCTATCCACCGGGCTATGCGGAAGCGCTTCTGTTGTGAAAACACTGTCCGCACGCTGATTGGCTAAGATTCAGCCAATCAGCGTGCGCCGTGCGGCCAGTGTTTTCACAACAGAAGCGCTTCCGCATAGCCCGGCGGATAGCGCTCGTTGACTGCAGGGACCCCTCTCTACCTCCGCCGCCGCCAGCTTTAAATACACAGCACCGCAGGACAGGTACCCCCCCCCCTCCCCCGGCACCGGGGCGCCCCCACCCCGACTCGCCTGGGGCGCTCCGGTGCCTTGCACCGGCCCTGAACATCCAGCATTTTCATGGGGTTACCCATAAAATACTGAGGCTTCCCCTGGTGCTGCCCCCTGCATGCCCCCCTCCCCTATTTGTGCGAATATATGTGTGACACTCGCCGAAGGTGTTCGCACAAGAAGGATGCACATAAGGATAATCCCCTTTGGAGTGATACTGAATCACTTCCAAAAAGTGCAAGGCACTCATTTCTCGGAACCAGATAAAAACCTATACTGTACACAAATGGAAGATACGTTTTCTCAGGGATTCAAATTCTAACTTATATCTCCCATGCCATTGACCTAATAATGTGACACACAGTATTCTAGTAAGGTATTGATTGTGACTGTATAGTCCCAAGAAAAGGCAATTAAAATAAATTGTCTGTGAAATAGGAATTGCGTTCACCTGAGGTCTTGAGAATTATGTCATTGGAACTTTCATGTCATTTTTCAGTGTCTTTACCCAGCGTTCCGAGGATACAGAATGTGCCATTAGGAAGACAGAAACTGTGCGCTCCGTTGTAGCATTTCCCAACTTCCATCCGCAGAAAAATAATATGATATATTCTAGAAGTAATGTTCTAGGTATTAACCTTTCCTGTATAATGATAATTATCCTTTATGCAGAACATACATATTACACAGTACAGATAACGATGGCTACTTTCCCATCTCCTATGGGCCCATCTCACTCCCAATTATTTCCATCTTTCCAGTAACTGATCTCATCATCTCGCCCAACTTGCCCCCACTTACCTGCCGGCCGGCCATCTCTCATTCTGGGGGTTATTCAGTAACGCTCGCTAAGCAGCGTACATACACTGGTGGTGATTAAGTAAGGCTCATTACCCAGACGTTCAAACGCCCACCCCACCACCAACTCCGAATCCCCTCGGTACCATGCGAGGGGATGTAAACGAACACATACCTTTGCATGCGGGGAGAGAATTATCCCTACACTGTCCTCCAGTATCTACAGTGACTACGCATCTTTACCTGTATACAGATTGTGCTTTAAAATTAAATAAAAAATAAATTTAAATGCAGATGCTGCAGTTCACAGCACAAGAGGACTATGAGGACTATGAGGTATAGAGAGAGGTTATGGAGAAATTGTCCAAAGCAATCAGTCAGCTGCTATAATTTCAAAGCCCGCTACAGAACAGAGAGAAGCTGATTGGCGAGTTTGGGTACTTTCTCCACTTTATCTCTCGTTAAGCCTAGATACATTTCCACCACCTGTAATGGTAGGGGTAACTCAGTTCTATCTCCGCCAAACCACTGCATGGTGAGTCCAACAGAAAAGCCTGTCCCAGCGGCTTTTATAGCACGGCATATGTGATGTCACCCCCGCCGGAGTGGAGAGCCACTAAGAGGATTAGGCTTTGTTGTGTATAGACAAGGTGAAAGGGGGCTGGAGGGACTCAGAGGGGAGGGGAAGCTGCTGGTGGGACATAGGCCACTTATTGGGACATTTTGTGTAAAGGCTGCTATTGCTGTGGGAATAATGTGTATAAGCGGCAACACTACTGTGGGCATTATATGTAAGTGACACTACTGTGTGGCATACATGTAAAAGGAGTACTAATGTGTAGTGCAAACTGAATAAAGAGTACAGTACTACTGTGTGCTATAATGTGAATAAGGATCACTACTATGTGGTGTAATATGAATCAGGGGCACTACATGCAGTGTAATGTGAATATGATTGTGCTACAGTGTGGCATATTTTGAATTGGGGATAATATTGTGTGACCCTGCCCCTTGCTTGTGAGACCACTGGTCTTTTATAAAGTATGGGCGGTGGGGCATACATTTATTTTGCAAGTAGGCTTGGCTCTTCCTAATTGGAGGGGGGGGGGGGGGGGTTGGCAGAGGAAACGAGTTTCACCACCTCTCCTGGACCACTAGTAGCTCTGAATCTCCCAATGTCTGTGCAGTCTTCCACAATAAAGTACAATGACAGGTCTGGCGGTATCTAATCCTTGTGCACTGTAAGGTCTGGCTGCCAGCATCAGATGAGGGTGAGATTGAGCCTAAAGCTAATGTTGATGTAATGGCGGGCATGGCACCTATTATGTGTGTACTTTAAGGTACATTTTTAATGGAATTACCTTTCCCAGAATAGGTCAGATTCAGAATTGATCGCTGGGCTGCGATCTTCGGATCAATCGATCAGTTAGCCACCCTCCCACCAGAGTGAAATCCCACCCTGTGTGAATACTAGCTTATCTATGGAGCACCATGGAAGCTCCTCCCACACACAGCCACCACCACCGCCCTCGTTTGTTCAGCAACCAATCGGGGCCAGGGATAACGTCAGAGGTCCTCCCAGTAGAACCCTGGAAGCCGTTTTTTCTGGACACCGCCGATAAACATCTGGGTTCCTCCACCAAACGCCGGCTTCCTGTCAATTACCCAGAGTACAACTTGTGTGAAAAGGCCGTTGCTTGATTTGTTCGCACTGGCGTGCGCAGTATGAATGTGACCATGTGCGGTCGTTCGCGTACAGGTCTGAATTGGGCCCAATGTACTTTAGGATTGTTTCAGATGGACAGCTGTATGATCCCTCTCAATTTTCGGGTATGGATCATTGGGTCAGAAGGTCGACATGGCTTAGGTTGACACATTAAATATGTCGACATGGCTAAGGACGACGGGGTTGGAAGCTCGACGCAAACATTAGGTCGACAATGGATAGTTTGATAGTCAAAAGGTCGACGTGAGTTTTTCAAAATGTTCCCCCGAATGTCGATATAGTCGACATGGACACCGTCAAAATGTCCCTCGTCCCCTCGCATGGTTTGCTGTGCTCTCCATGCTTCAGAAATAGTGTCCCTGAAACAAAATCTTTCTCAAAATGGGCAAAACAATGCTGCACTGCAGGTGGGGCAGATGTAACATGTGCAGAAAGAGTTAGATTTGGGTGGGGTGTGTTCAAACTGAAATCTAAATTGAAGTGTACAAATAAAGCAGCCAGTATTTACCCTGCACAGAAAAAAATAACTCCCCCAAATCTACCTCTCTATGCACATGTTACATCTGCCCCACCTGCAGGGCAGCATGGTTTTGCCCATTTGAGAAGGATTTGCTTTTGCAATCCATGTTGAATCAGGCCGAATGTCAGCTACAATCGTGAACTGATATATGATACTCTATTGTTTTAAACAGGATGTATTCCATTGTATTGTGGAACATAAATTAAAATAACTTTAAAAAAGGAAAGTGTTCCAAGAGACAGGTAGGTAGGCACATAGCGATCTGAGGAGTGGCAGAGTTTATACTTTGCCAGTTGCTATGACATACAAGATCCTGCTGTTCCAGGTCACACAATGTAGCCTCTAGTAGATTTTATTAAAGTACTACCACTGGTATTGTGCTATTGGGCTATTGTACCCAGTTGTGTGGGATTTATGATGTTACATGTACTGTACTCTACATTCAGATAACAAAGGAAAAAATATATTGCACAAATATTGGGAATAGAGCAGCACCCACCTGCACCATTAGAAGGAAAACACCAGCTTCCAAAACATGAACCAGTATATATGCAGACGGTGCAGTGGGTTGGTGCCAGTGGCGTAACTATAAAATGTGCCCCCCACCGGAAATTACGGAACCCCCCCTTCAGTAAAATAACCCCCCCCCCCAACCCTGCCTTACCCCTCAAATGTGCCGCCGCCGCCACCCGCAAATCTCTTTGTCTAAGGTACGGGTCCTGGCTGCTGCTTGAAAATGACCATCACAAAATGGCTATAAGGTTTTGCCAGTAATACCCTTCACCTTTAGCTTAGTATGAAAATGTGGTGAAACCCCCCCCCCCCCCCCCCCACACATATTTCTTTTAGTACATCCCACTTCATCATTCTCCAAGATTTAGCACATCTGCCACATAAGATGATTGATTACTGTTATATATTTTTCTAACATCTCTTTATTTTATTTTCCCAGCTCAGATTTGCACCCATTCTGCGTTTACGAGCTTCATGGGGAGAACAGATCAGCACAGAACGACGACCAGCACAACGGACCGGCCTTTGACCTTGACAATGGTTTTGACTATAATTTCTGCCTCGATCTGCAAAACGTTGCTTGCTTCCCCAAACCGGATGAATTCAACCCATGCGAGGATATCATGGGATACAACTTTCTCCGAATCCTAATGTGGTGCATCAGCATTTTAGCAATTGCAGGCAACGCGGTTGTGCTAATCATACTAATAACGAGCAAGTCCAAGTTCAGCGTCCCAAAGTTTTTAATGTGCAATCTTGCGTTTGCAGACTTCTGCATGGGCATTTATCTGTTGCTCATCGCATCGGTAGACATCAAAACCAAAAGTCAGTATTATAATTATGCCATCGAATGGCAGACCGGTGCAGGCTGCCACTCCGCCGGATTTTTTACAATTTTTGCCAGCGAACTGTCCGTGTTCACGCTGACGGCAATAACGTTGGAAAGGTGGCATACCATAACCTTTGCAATGCAACTGCAACGCAAAGTGCGGTTTCGCCAAGCGTTCATCATAATGATATCTGGTTGGATATTTGCATTTGTCGTTGCCGTATTACCGATTGTCGGTGTAAGTAGCTACGGCAAGGTTAGCATATGTTTACCGATGGACATTGAATCTCTACTTTCACAGGCGTACATTATATTTATTCTAGTGCTCAACGTCTTGGCCTTTGTGGTTATCTGTATCTGCTATCTTCATATTTATTTAACGGTACGGAATCCCAATATTGTCTCCTCCCACAGCGACACCAAGACTGCCATCCGTATGGCGGTGTTAATATTCACAAACTTTTTGTGCACCGCCCCGATTTCGTTCTTTGCCATTTCTGCATCCCTAAAGGTCCCTCTCATAACCGTGTCCAATTCCAAAATTCTCTTAGTCCTCTTCTATCCCATTAACTCGTGTGCTAATCCGTTTCTGTACGCTTTTTTCACAAAGGCTTTTCGGAAAGACTTTTACACTTTAATGAGCAAATTGGGATGTTGCAAATCTCAGGCTCATATTTTAAGAACGGAAACTTCGTCTTCCAACCTTAATTCACGAAATGGACATTACGTTCCCGGTCAGAAAAACAGCACTGGTTCGGTGTATACCTTAGTTCAGCTCAATCTCCCAAACTGAATTGTATATTTGTTTTTGTTTTTTGTTTTTGTTTGTTTTTTAATATGGGATTGGTTCGATATAGTATGTAAATTATTTAGAGATTATTTAAGGAAAACCAATCCCTGTTTTTTAACAACTGAAAACGTAGGACGTTATTTTATATTTACATCTGTAAAATACGAATAGAGTTATCATACAACAGTACTTGTAGAGCTAATATCCACTTATTAACTATGACTTAAATGAATTACAGTAACACAAGTAACGAGATTATTATTACAAGTAATACTCTAGGCGTAACGTGTTTATTAGGGTGAAACAAAATGCTTCTCTATCCATCCACTTCCTCTACTGATGTCACAAGAAGGTAAATAACATAAATAAATCTCAGTTTTACATGGTCCTTTTAAAATAAACATTTGATCTTCGTTCCAGGAGGCAATTCAATTTGAACCTACAGTACACAGTGATAGAACATACATTATCTCTAGAACCTTATATCAGGGTTGCCGACTTTTGAAGTCGCCTCTCCGGGAGAAGCCCGGAGAGGAGACTTTCAGCATGACTTTGGGGGGTGGGGCTTTAGTGTGACATTATTAAGCCCCACCCCCAGGATGGGAAATAACCCGTTTTGTCTATCTCCGTGGAGGGGGCAGGGCTTTAATGACACGTTTGTGACGCGTTAGCCACGCCCCTCAGCGGAGACCGGCAGATAGGGTTATTTAAATGCTAAGGGCAGGACGGAGGTATCGGCAATCAGGGGGCTAAGCGGGGGTGCCCAGGATTCCGGGAGGATTGCACACTTTTCCGGGGGGCCGGGAGGGGGACCCGATTTTCGGGACCCTCCCGGCCATTCCGGGAGGGTAGGCAACCCTGCCTTATATAGTAGATGGAAGAGGATGGGAGGGGGGGAGGTGTTCACTTGTATGTTAGGGGGAGAGTTATCAAGCCTTCTAAATAGGACAAGTAGAGATGTTGGTACGTCCATGCGCACCGTGCAAATGCCCGGTCATTCGATAATCGCTCGGGCTGTGAATTTGCAGCCCAGCAAACTGGTCTGAATCGGGCCCATTGTCCCAGTGTCCCCATCCAACCCTTTATATACAAGATCACCATCATGTACTTCATTACTATACATATACATTACACTGTACTGCATTCCCAGGACTAGAGTGTATTCACTACTGTGTATTAGTGTTATCAATCTCTACATTTCCATGCATTGCACTAAGGCCCTTATTCTGGTTGACTCACTTGAATGCAAATTCGCATCCTTGTGAGTCACTCTAACCTTGCCTTTCGAATGGTTAGCTGGCGCCAATCATTCACACGCGGAATGCGTTCGTAAGGCTTGCGAACAGACGTTTTACATGAACATTCATTCGCATGCCAGTAGGAATCTCCCCCATCTTTCCATGGTCGCTGACCATCGACTGATTGTGAAGGCACACGCATTTGGAAGGGTGGTCCAGACCACTCAAACATATGGGTGTAGAATTGCAGGGAATTGGGCAGGCAGCTGACATCCGGTATTGTCAGCTGTCCGCCCCATGCATGTCACGGACGCATTAGAATGCGTACGGCCAGCGTTTTCATGGGAACGCCAATGAAACTCTGGGCGTTCAAATATGCTAATGTCCCAGGCCGGCCTCCCACGCCCCTCTCTACCCCACGATTGCAGGGCTGGTGCGTGCACCCGGGAACAGACTTTTAGCCTAGTTCGCACGTACCCAGTGTATACACCTGTGCAGAAATGCTTCTGCGCCTTCGTATACGCAAAACATTGGTCCCCCGTGCGAATTCGTGCCCGAGCGAGTCAAACAGAATAAGGGCCTAAATATATTTACTATATCATTTATCAATGTGCCAAGTTCATGCTCCCTCTGATGGTTAGCCAAGCATCTGTGAAGGCCACACTCCTTGTGGTAACTGGGGACACCGCCCCACCCACTGCATTCCTCCGATGCACAATCCAGCGGTACCCCATTATAAAAAGTATAAATGAAACTGAGAAGATTAATCCCAGAACAAGCCAGGTGTTGTCCCGCCATTATGGGAAGTTTACTAGGGTGAGGCATAGAAAACAAATCTGTCACTCACTAGAGCATAAGGGAGGGTCTCGTGTGCTGGCATTAGGAGACCCGCTGAACCGTTTGTGATATCTCCATAGCGATTGTGAAATATATTTTGAACTTGAATTCAGTTTTTTTTTTTTTTATTGAGTGGAACATCACTTTAATAAATTAAATTAAATGATAATGAAAGTGGAGTGGCCAACTCATTCTCCCAATCACTCTCCGTGTGCTCTTTGTGGCTGGACCACACTGCCCCCTCAGGCCAATTTTCTTCATGCACAGATACAATAGATCAGTCTATTAAGTTTAGTTTATCTTTCTGTTCACCTATTGTTTCTTTGTTTGCAATATATATATATATATATATATATATATATATATATATATATAATATAGATGCAGTTCATGTATCTTTATTGCCTCCAGGTGCCGCCGCATTGTAGTTCCATATTTTGGGGATCAGCATTGGCCTCTTAGAACAGGGCAGCGGAGCACAGTATATTTATAACACGGAGTGCTGTCCCATCCACACTATACACACTATACAGTATATATATATATATATATATATATATATACATATAAATATATATACACACATACATACATACATACATACATACATATACTGTATAAATATATATTTATTTTTTTCATTGTGTGTACCACTTTTTTCAATTTGTAAAAAAATAATGTTTTTTTTTTTTTATATATAAATAAAATACAATATGAATCCTGGTATTTTAGAGTTTTGATTCATTTCAAACTGAAATTCTCTTCTCACAGATAGATAACACCTTACGTATAGATAATACCTTGCATACAAAGCTGGATTAATGCTCTGGGGGGTGGGGGCTGGGGTACTAAAACCCCCAGGCCACTCCTTGGGGATGCTGGAGTCGGTATTCTGACTGCTGGCTCCCTTACCTCCTGTGGTCCGTATGCATCCCATATACATATAGACAGACAGACAGACAGACAGACAGACAGACAGACCTCCCTCCCTCCCTCCCTCACCAGAATTTGTAAAATAGACAAATACTGCAATTTATTGAATTAATGTCAGATCCGTAATTCCTTTTTAGAACCATTGTCAGGAATCACGGCCGTAATATAAGGACAACACAGCGCATCTTCCCACTGATGCCTGCAGCAGCTGTATTGGGCCATTGTCCACTGGACAGTAGCTGGACAAAACCAATTCATCTATCACTTAGGAATTTTGTCAGGTATTCCAAAGTACCAAATATGGTTAGAGTGGATTTTATGGTACTTGTATCCTAGCACGGCGCCCATCGCATACCACCGCATACCATCGCATACCATCACATACCATCGCATACTGTACTTAGTGGTGTGCAATGCGTGCGATGCGATCTTTCCGTTAAATTAACAGGAGTGCTTGTACAATGAAATATCGCATACTGTATCATCGCATGCCAGCAAATGGCATGCGATGCGATACGATTTTTAAGTGTACAAGCACCCTGATGGGTCCTTACAATGTTAAATGCACCCCCATTGTCAACGCTACCCCCACTATCAACGCCACCCCGTAGCGTGGCGAGCGCAGTGAGCCCGTGAGCGGCGGCGGTACGCATCCTCCGACCTTGTCATACCCGCACTATCGACGTCGGGCTGGAGTTGATTTAATATAGTGTGGCGAGCATAGCGAGCCACTGAGCCCGAAGCGTGGCGAGCGCAGCGAGACACGCGAGGAGACACTGAGCCACTGAGCCACTGACCACCAGTTGCAAAATATAAAAAAAAGAATAAGAAAAAAAAGAGAAAAAGAAAAAAGATAGAGGGGATTGCCTTGGGCCCCCCAAGCCACCAGAGGGTGCAGCTGCATCCCCTGCACCCTCTGCAGTTACACCACTGATTGCAGGCCTGGCCAACCTGTCGCTCTCCAGATGCAGCGAGACTACACATCCCAGCATGCTTTGCCACAGTTCTAGCATTCCATAATAGCAAAACTTTGGCAATGCATGCTGGAGCTTGTAGTTTCACAACAGCTGGAGAGCCACAGGTTGTCCAGGATTGTTCTATTGCATCCTAGGAAATGATAGACAATATCTAATTGGTTGCTATGGGCAACATCACCTCTTCTTATATTTAGAAGCTTTAGTAAATGTTCCCCTTAGTTTCAAAATGCAGTCTATAAATACTAGAGACCAAACTAGTGAAAACCATTCACATACCTCCCAACAGTCCCGATTTCAGCGGGTCAGTCCCGATTATCAGGGCCTGTCCCGCTGTCCCTCCCACGGCCGGCAGTGTCCCGCGGTGAGGGGGGGGGGGCTGTTGGGAGTCCCCATGTCGGCTGCTAAGCAGCGGGGAATAAACGCTGTGGGGGGCTGGGGGCATGGCTAGAGGCTCACAGAGCCTCTGGGTCATGCCCCCATAGCGTCAAAATGGGGGCGTGGCCTCGCAGGAGAGCCGCACGTATAGGCCACGCCCCCGAAATTAGGTCACGCCCCCGAAATTTCCGCAGCAACTACGTCCCGCCTCCAGCTCAGCCAACGTTGGGAGGTATGCATTCAGAACAGGTGGGTGGAGTGGTACTATTATAATTATTGGGCGCACCATCACTGTCTTTCACTTTCTTTGTAGAACTACAAGTCCCAGCATGATAGCACCTCAGAAAGTGTGTGTAATAAGGGTGTGCAACCCAAGATTCCTTACCCTGATATACAAAAATTCCTTTAAATATGCAAAAATAATGAAACACAATCAAATTAGGAATAATAAATTAAATGATGATGATATTCCTACTCCGACTATGCCCAGTGCTCAGAGTAAACCCTTATAGAGGGAATGTCACACAATATACAGATCAGCAAACGTTGGCCGTACAGTTGATCAATTCTCAGAAATACATAGAAACATTTCCAGAAGTAAAACATTTCCAGGAGCAAATCTTTAATGTTAATTTCCCTTGTAATCAGAGATATTTGGAAACTAGGACACACATAAGGCCTAAAGACAGATTGATATTGAACTGTGCACTAGTTTATGTTTTTTCTTAGTATTTGAATTAAAATCTACATTTTGTTGATATCCCTTTATATCGTTTTTGCTGCAATCAATTAATAGGCTAGAAAACTAGATTAAAATTATAGAAAAATTATAGATTAGTGTGATGAAACAAAGAAATGTTGAGCAAGGTAAAGCTATAAAAGAAATGTTTACTAAAGGCGCAAATACGAATATAATAGATAATTCCCTGCGGCAACGAGGCAACTTTCTGGAACACATTAATTCTGCTTTAATAAACGTGATTGGTTTGATATACAAGGAAAGTAGTAGAATAATAGCAAAATGGATATTTGTAATTTCCTGCAAACAGGTGAACTCGTGGACCCATGAATCTCTACTCAGGGGTGCTAACAGTTCGGCCGGGCCCCAGTAAAACGGAGGGGGCGTGGCCGCAGAGGGGGCATGTCCATGCACCTATGTTTATATTAGATAAAAATATAGCAGCGCAAATAAGAAGGGCAATAAATGAATGGTCAGAAGCACTGACCATTCCGACACAGCTATTGATTTCGACATCTGTGGTTGTAGTTGCCCTATTTTTACAGCAGGGGCAGTGTTAGTAGCCAGATCCCTTACATGTGCATTAGAGCTGGAGAGGCAGGGAGCCATATTGCATCAGCACTAAGCTTATGTGCCCCTCTCCTGCTCGATGTAGCTGGATTTATCTATCCAGGGGATGGCGATGGCGATGCCAGCCGCCATCCCCTGCCCCGCGCCATCTGTATGCCGGAAGGGGACGCGCACGCACGAGGTGCGCGCGCGTCCCCTTCCGATGGTGCTGCCGGCGGTCGTCCGGTGTCTACACCGGGTCCCCGTATCCCCCTGAAGCCCCCCGAAGCGGGAGGCGGACAGGATTGCGTCCGCCTCGCCGCCCAGATACTGAGACTGCGTCTCAGTCAGATGGAGCGCCATGTTGCTGGCGGATCGCCAGCAACATGCTGCTGGCGATTCGCCAGCAACAATAAGACCCGCTACATCTGTGGCTTCCTGATTCGCCTCGGTAATGATACGCGCCGCGATAATACATCTCATCCTTTGTCAGGGTTGCCTACCCTCCCTGAATGTCCGGGAGGGTCCCAGAAATCGGGTACGCCATACCCCCCACCTGGAAAGAAAGGCAACCCTCCCGGAAAGCCGCACAGCTCCCACACTCCCCCCTCAGCAGGGGGGGTTCTGCAGGTCAAATTACACGAATTGCACCATTGTATCCCCGTCCACAACAGTGCAATGCCTTTAAAAGGGCATTGCACATCGGGGGCGTGGCTAAAATGCCAAAAACGCTCTGGCCATGACCCAATCAAATAGCTACTCATGTGACTCCACCCCACCCCTTTTCACTCAAGGTGAGACCAGAAAGTAGGTAAGTATGTCCTTAGTTCACCCTGGTCTCGATGGCAAGCCACAATGGAACCACTTGGACCGACCATTGGTCATGCCTATGTATAGTCAGCAGGGCTGCCATCAGGAGTTTTGGGGCCTGGGACCTGGGACTCATTTCCAGTCCGGCCCCCGCGTTCTCACTTACCGTAACTCGGCTCCTGCACCTCCATCTCCTCTTTCACTTAGCTGCAGCCCGGAGGTCCCGGAGCACAGGCTTCTTCAACTCAGGATGCTATTGGCCAATTAAAATGCAGCACCCGTCCCCACCCTCCCTCACGTCTACATCACCCCCTGATTACCTGGCCTCATGCCCTCTCCCCGAAATAGATCCTAACACCTCCGCTAAACTTTGCCGCCCCATCTCCTCAGAAGAAATCACGACAGCCCTCAAGTCCCAAAAACCCTCTAAAGCCCCAGGCCCAGACGGATTCCCCTTTTCGTACTATAAAACTTTCCAACAAACCCTCATCCCCCACCTCACCTCCACCTTTAACCGCATTCTAAACGGAGAATACTTCCACCCGGACACCACAAGAGCCGTGATCACCGTCATACCGAAACCAGGTAAAGATCCCCAGTTGGCCTCGAGTTACCGCCCTATCTCCCTACTAAACACGGACCTGAAACTCTTTGCCAAAATACTCGCTAACAGACTCAACCCCCTCCTCCCATCCCTCATACACCCTGACCAAGTGGGCTTCGTCCCAACACGGCAAGCTCTTGACAACACCAGAAGAACCATATACCTGATCCACCATGTCAACACTTTAAAACTTCCATCCATACTACTGGCCCTTGACGCAGAAAAGGCCTTTGATCGGGTCTCCTGGTCTTTTCTAACCCACACACTCCAAAGGTTCGGGTTTCAGGGACAATTCCTACAAGCCATCCAAGCTCTATACCATAACCCTTCCACATCAGTCTCTGCGGGAGGCATAACCTCCGACTCTTTCAGCGTCTCTAACGGGACAAGGCAGGGTTGCCCACTCTCCCCACTCATCTTTGCTCTAATCATAGAACCAGCCAGCAGAATTAGATCCAATCCCGACATCTTGGGAATTACAATTGGGAACTCCTCTTACAAAATCTCTCTCTTTGCCGATGACGTCCTCCTAACCCTAACCAACCCCTCTATATCTCTCCCCAACCTCTTCCAAGAACTCTCCCTTTACGGCCACTTTTCAGGGTATAAAATCAACCATGATAAATCCGAGGCACCCTCCACATCCCTAAACCCGCCCTTGATCTTCTTAAAGCCAACTTCGCCTTCTCCTGGCGCAGAGACTCTATAAAATATTTGGGTATTCACCTGTCAAAATCCTACACCAGTTTATACAAGTTCAACTATCCCCCCTCCTCCGAACCATTTCACAAGACCTCTCTCGGTGGGGAAAACTCTTCATATCATGGACAGGACGCATAAATGCTATCAAGATGTCCGTACTCCCAAAACTCCTCTACCTCTTTCAGACTCTCCCCATTGCTGTCCCCAGGAGAACCCTCGCCACCCTTAAGACATCCCTCTGTAAATTCATTTGGAACCACAAAAAACCCCGTATTCGCCGCAACATTCTCTCCAAGCCCCCAGCATCAGGAGGCCTAGGCCTCCCCCTCCTCTCCAAATACTACCACGCCTCTAAACTCAGCCAACTTGTCGCCTGGCAGTCTCCCCGGGATGTATGGGTCGACTTAGAAACTGATCTTTCAAAACTGCTCTCCGTCTCCTCTCTCCCCTGGATCCCGCGCCACCTGAGACCCCCACAGCCCTGGCCATACCCACAATTTCCTTCACTCTCTCTGTCTGGGACTCCCTATCCACCAAGCTCTCAGTCACCTTATATCCTTCACCACAGACACCTCTCTGGCAACACCCATCATTCCCCCCCGGCCAATCCCTCCACATGGCCTCTACATGGTCTTCAGCTGGAATAACACGCTTTAGTCATCTACACAACGGGAACACTCTGCTCACCTTCGCTAATTTACAGGACAAACACCACCTCCCTCACTCCCTCTTCTATCAGTTCCTCCAAATCCGGAGCTTCATCTCGTCCTCACTATCCAAGACAGGCCCCCTTAGAAACCTCACTCCCATGGAATATCTATGTGCCCATAGACCTATGGATAAAGGCATCATCTCCCACCTTTACCACTCTGTCCTCACAGCAGACAGCCCCTCACTAGAACCGCACGAAAAAGCCTGGGACTCAGACCTGGAATTCCCTCTGGGGGAGGACTCCTGGAAAACGATCAGACTAAACATCTCTAAATGCTCCATTAGTGTAGCTATCAGAGAAACCTCCTACAAAATCTACACCAGTTGGTATCTGGTCCCAACACGCCTACACACCATCTACCCATCCGTACCCAACTCATGTTGGCGCCAATGCGGCTGTGAAGGCACTTTCTTCCACATATGGTGGACCTGCCCACGCATTTTGCCCTTCTGGTCCATGGTCCAGTCCGTCATAAACTCAACCTTGCCAGCATGCCCTCCTGTTTCCCCTGCCACGATGCTCCTGTGTGCCCCGGCCGACCAGTTGCCCACCCTCGCAAACAAATTGATTCTCCACATCACCTGTGCAGCCAAGCTACAAATTGCTAAGGCCTGGAAAAACCCTGCTCCCCCAACGTACCAAGAATTACTAAACCGAATCTGGTACGTCGCCAAAATGGAATACACAACCAGCCTCCAAAATAGCACAGTGGAGAAGTTCCACAAAGTTTGGGACCCATGGTACACAGCCAGGGGCATCCCTCTACCGGGCCTCGCTTAAAATTACCCACTCTCGCCCCGCCCCCCCCCCCGCCCCCTCAAATACTACCTCCTTTCGGATTTCCCCGACCCTACAGTGCCCTAACCTGCATCAGCCTGTTCTTATTCTCAGCTTTTCACTCACTTCCCCCACTCACCCCACCCCCCTATTCCCCTCCAGCTCATTCCCCCCCCCCCCACTTTCCCCCTCCCGCTCTACTACCAATCGTACATGGAGCTTACTCTATGCCTAACTCCCCCCCCTATCATTCCCCCTCCCCACCAGTCCCTCTCCCCCCCTCCATCAACGCACCCCCCCTCCCCTCACTCAGTTCCCAGTTGTATTTTTTTATGTGCAATAATCTATCTTTTGGGACCCCTTCGCAAATCGATCTGTTTCATCACCTCTTATTAAGCATCCGGTCCTAAGCTAAATCAGTTCCCATTGCTGACTACTCTTGTAATTGCATCTGTTATTGTTTACATTCCTTCAATAAAATTATTTGAACATAAAAAAAAAAAATGCAGCACCCGCTGATGAGCCAATCAGAGCTCACGTACCAACATCCGCTTTGATTGGCTGCCGGAACGCAAGCTCTGATTGGCTCAAAAGCTGGTGCAGCATTACAATTGGCCGCCGGCATCCTGGGTTGAATAAGTCTGCGCTAAATGTGTATTAATGTGTAGTTTCTATTTTAATGACATGGTCTGATTCAGCAGTAGATGGACCACACACAAGAAGCTTTGCTTTGCATATGCTTAAAATGTCAGACAATACCTTGCTGTACGGGTGCTGGGACTGAGGTTGCAGTCTGGGATCAACATCAGTTCCAATGGTTGCAATGTTTTCCGCAGAAGGATTAGCAGCTAATCGATGACAAGCACGGAGTGACCGGATTTGCAGCGAATCGCCGATCCAGCTAATTTCCCAAGCTGTGCTACGCATTTAGCAGACTTACACAGGGCGGGATATCACTCTGCTGGGGCGGTGTATACATAGTAGCAGGGCTCTGCAATGTAGCGCACGGCCAGACCCCGAACATCGAGGAAGGGGACAAATTCGGGTCTGAATCGGCCACAAAGTGAACGGTGATAAAGTACCAGCCAACCACCGCCTTGCTGTCATTTTTCAAACACAGCCTGTAACATGGCAGCTAGGATATGATTGGCTGGCACATAAATCCTTTTTCTCTCCATCCAAGGCCACCAAATGAGCACATAATTTAGGACAGTGGTGTCAAACTAACAGGCCAACGGATATTGTGGAACTACAAATCCCAGCATGCCCTGCCACAGATTTTTTATAATGGATTGCTAACACTGTGGCAGGGCATGCTGGGACGTTTATTAAACAAAAACCTAGACATTGAGGGGGAAATTTACTAAGATGTGTATTCTACTTCACATGTGATGTTTCTATGGGCAGCCAATCAGAAGCTACTTCTCATTTATTTAGCACCCTCTAGAAGATAGTAGAAAGGATCTGATTGGTTGCCCATAGCATAATGTAAAGTACATGGGCAGCACGGATGGTGTAATGGTTAGTATTACTTCCTCACAGCACTGAGGTCATGGGTTCTATCCCCACCATGTGTTATATATATGGGGCAGTACGGATGGTGTAATGGTTACATTACTTCCTCACAGCACTGAGGTCATGGGTTCTATCCCCACCATGTGTTATATATATGGGGCAGTACGGATGGTGTAATGGTTACATTACTGCCTCACAGCGCTGAGGTCATGGGTTCTATTCCCACCATGTGTTATATATACGGGGCAGTACGGACGGTGTAGTGGTTAGCATTACTGCCTCACAGCGCTGAGGTCATGGGTTCTATCCCCACCATGTGTTATATATATGGGGCAGTACGGATGGTGTAATGGTTACATTACTGCCTCACAGCGCTGAGGTCATGGGTTCTATCCCCACCATGTGTTATATATACGAGCAGCACGGACGGTGTAATGGTTACATTACTGCCTCACAGCACTGAGGTCATGGGTTCTATCCCCACCATGTGTTATATATACGGTGCAGTACGGACGGTGTAGTGGTTAGCATTACTGCCTCACAGCGCTGAGGTCATGGGTTCTATCCCCACCATGTGTTATATATAAAGGGCAGTACGGATGGTGTAATGGTTAGCATTACTGCCTCACAGCACTGAGGTCATGGGTTCTATCCCCACCATGTGTTATATATACAGGGCAGTATGGATGGTGTAATGGTTACATTACTGCCTCACAGCACTGAGGTCATGGGTTCTATCCCACCATGTGTTATATATATATGGGGCAGTACGGATGGTATAATGGTTACATTACTGCCTCACAGCGCTGAGGTCATGGGTTCTATCCCCACCATGTGTTATATATATACGGGGCAGTACGGATGGTGTAATGGTTAGCATTACTGCCTCACAGCACTGAGGTCATGGGTTCTATCCCCACCATGTGTTATATATACAGGGTAGTACGGATGGTGTAACGATTAGCATTACTGCCTCACAGCGCTGAGGTCATGGGTTCTATCCCCACCATGTGTTATATATACGGGGCAGTACGGACGGTGTAATGGTTACATTACTGCCTCACAGCACTGAAGTCATGGGTTCTATCCCCACCATGTGTTATATATACAGGGCAGTATGGACTGTGTAATGGTTACAGCATTACTGCCTCACAGCGCTGAGGTCATGGGTTCTATCCCCACCATGTGTTATATATACGGGGCAGTACGGATGGTGTAATGTTACATTACTGCCTCACAGAGCTGTTATATATACGGGGCAGTACGGACGGTGTAATGGTTACATTACTGCCTCACAGCACTGAAGTCATGGGTTCTATCCCCACCATGTGTTATATATACAGGGCAGTATGGACTGTGTAATGGTTACAGCATTACTGCCTCACAGCGCTGAGGTCATGGGTTCTATCCCCAACATGTGTTATATATACAGGGCAGTACGGATGGTGTAATGGTTAGCATTACTGCCTCACAGCACTGAGGTCATGGGTTCTATCCCCACCATGTGTTATATATATGGGGCAGTACGGATGGTGTAATGGTTACCTTACTGCCTCACAGCACTGAGGCCATGGGTTCTATCCCCACCATGTGTTATATATATGGGGCAGTATGGATGGTGTAATGGTTAAATTACTGCCTCACAGCGCTGAGGTCATGGGTTCTATCCCCACCATGTGTTATATATACGGGGCAGTACGGACGGTGTAATGGTTAGCATTACTGCCTCACAGCGCTGAGGTCATGGGTTCTATTCCCACCATGTGTTATATATACGGTGCAGTACGGATGGTGTAATGGTTAGCATTACTGCCTCACAGCACTGAGGTCATGGGTTCGATCCCCACCATGGCCCTAACTGTGCGGAGTTTGTATATTCTCCCCGTGCTTGCGTTGGTTTCCTCCGGGTACTCCGGTTTCCTCCCACATTCCAAAAATATACAGGTAGGTTAATTGGCTCCAAACAAAATTAACCCTAGAATGTCTGTGTGCGTGTACATGTGGTAGGGGATATAGATTGTAAGCAGGGCCGGCGCTACCACTAGGCAGCTCTAGGCATTTGGGAGACACAAGAAAAGAGATTCCCGCACCAGTATTATAAGTTTTAATTCAGATTCTCCTCCCCCAGTTATTTTCAAAAATTTAGGTGAGAACAAGTCTTCGCCTAAAATGATCTGGGGGTGCTACCCACTACTTAAAGTTTAACCTATACACCCACAAAGAAAAAGAAGTATTTTGTAGGGTGCACTGAGAATCAAATATTCATTAATTATTTATCATAAAAAGTAACTTTTATTTATTCACTTAAAAAAGTCTCTCAATTCAAAGGAGACCATATGACCTTGTCTCAGAGTGAAATATTAAAAAATAGAAAGAGTGATAAAGAATGAAAAAGAATGTGTACAAATTTTAAAATCAAAAGAAAAGGATGAACATGTGCATGTCAGATTATTACTTAATTCTTGGCTACAGTTGCCTTTATTAGTAGCTGTTATCTGTTATTGTTATTATGTTGCAATTATGCAAACAAATATGTTATCCATGTAGTTCATAGGATTTTACTGAAAGTACAGAGGCATTGTGCTATTGTCAATATTCCTCTTGTGAGCCACGTTATTCTGTCCAGGGATATGATAGTGCTCGCTAATAGGTTGTAATTTTACACGTCTGCACTGAATCGGTATGGGGAGGACCTTTATGACTTCATTTTAAGCGAGAGGTATCCTTTATATGTATGTTATCAAATCCGCATATCTCTGTGTCTGTACTTGAGCGGATTAACCGCCAGAACAGGTGCAGTTGGATACTGAGAGTTTATTTGTACCTCTCCTTATATATAGAATTAAATTAATTCTTATCACACAGCCCGTATGTATAAAGTCTCTGTTACCCAGAAATAAGCGAAATCCTCGCTGGGTTCAGAGTGGCTGTACCGTTATATAACAGATGAAAGCTGGAGTGGTTTGTACTAGCACCCCATTTGGTGCCCCCCACCTCTTCTAAATACCCGGTAATAAGCGGTTTTACCGCCGGGAAGTGCTGTGATAAATATATTCGGCGTATTATTTTATTCGTCTAGTGTAAACAACCAATTCATAAAGATTTCAAACGTGCCTCAGATCGGCATTTTGTTTAATGTTTCAATTCTCATACACATATCATTTCCACTGAACAGCAAATATTCTATATAGGTACAGAACAAATATAAATCTCCCTTATTGTTGCGTCTGTATATACTGTGTAATTGTTTCAGTGCTATTTATATTATAGAGCGCACATACAGCATACTTTTATTGTATTATATATATATGTCCAATTGGGATCTCGGGGTCTGTGAGTGCATATACACTATTCCCTCTCCCAATCTTGGACTAAAGGGATTATGACAGTCTCTGTGCCTATTATAGGATCGCGCTATGCGCGACTCCTGATTTAAGCAGTGTTCTTTTACAGTTTTATGTCATATAAGCGTGATAGTATCATTCAATGCCCTCAGTGTTATCTGGGGGTCCCCAAGTTTATCAGATAGGGACTACCCTCTTGACATGGGCTATTAGGAGCAGATACTTAGCGGTCGCATATGAACTTGCGTTACCGCTATATCAGCACAGAACCTGGGTAGCACAACGTGTGTGCTCCCAGCGCTGTCTGTCGGAGTTACTTCCCGGGCAGCGCTGTGCTGTGCTCCCGACAGTATCGTGCACTGCGGTCGCACTGAGTATAGCGCCGCTAATGAGGCAGGCAGGTCCCGTGTAGCACTATGTCAGTGCTCCCGGCGTTCTCTGCCCGCTCGTGCCGCTGTCAGTAACTGATCACGGGTAAATGCTGGACTCTGACTATAAACTATACACTGCTTTTAACTAACGTGGTAAACATCCTATATTCTACATGTAACAGCTACAATTGCTAACTACACATGTTCACCCTATTCTAACTACCAACGACCGTTTCACTAAAGCTTCCTCAAGGTATCTTTGATACCTTGAGGAAGCTTTAGTGAAACGGTCGTTGGTAGTTAGAATAGGGTGAACATGTGTAGTTAGCAATTGTAGCTGTTACATGTAGAATATAGGATGTTTACCACGTTAGTTAAAAGCAGTGTATAGTTTATAGTCAGAGTCCAGCATTTACCCGTGATCAGTTACTGACAGCGGCACGAGCGGGCAGAGAACGCCGGGAGCACTGACATAGTGCTACACGGGACCTGCCTGCCTCATTAGCGGCGCTATACTCAGTGCGACCGCAGTGCACGATACTGTCGGGAGCACAGCACAGCGCTGCCCGGGAAGTAACTCCGACAGACAGCGCTGGGAGCACACACGTTGTGCTACCCAGGTTCTGTGCTGATATAGCGGTAACGCAAGTTCATATGCGACCGCTAAGTATCTGCTCCTAATAGCCCATGTCAAGAGGGTAGTCCCTATCTGATAAACTTGGGGACCCCCAGATAACACTGAGGGCATTGAATGATACTATCACGCTTATATGACATAAAACTGTAAAAGAACACTGCTTAAATCAGGAGTCGCGCATAGCGCGATCCTATAATAGGCACAGAGACTGTCATAATCCCTTTAGTCCAAGATTGGGAGAGGGAATAGTGTATATGCACTCACAGACCCCGAGATCCCAATTGGACATATATATATAATACAATAAAAGTATGCTGTATGTGCGCTCTATAATATAAATAGCACTGAAACAATTACACAGTATATACAGACGCAACAATAAGGGAGATTTATATTTGTTCTGTACCTATATAGAATATTTGCTGTTCAGTGGAAATGATATGTGTATGAGAATTGAAACATTAAACAAAATGCCGATCTGAGGCACGTTTGAAATCTTTATGAATTGGTTGTTTACACTAGACGAATAAAATAATACGCCGAATATATTTATCACAGCACTTCCCGGCGGTAAAACCGCTTATTACCGGGTATTTAGAAGAGGTGGGGGGCACCAAATGGGGTGCTAGTACAAACCACTCCAGCTTTCATCTGTTATATAACGGTACAGCCACTCTGAACCCAGCGAGGATTTCGCTTATTTCTGGGTAACAGAGACTTTATACATACGGGCTGTGTGATAAGAATTAATTTAATTCTATATATAAGGAGAGGTACAAATAAACTCTCAGTATCCAACTGCACCTGTTCTGGCGGTTAATCCGCTCAAGTACAGACACAGAGATATGCGGATTTGATAACATACATATAAAGGATACCTCTCGCTTAAAATGAAGTCATAAAGGTCCTCCCCATACCGATTCAGTGCAGACGTGTAAAATTACAACCTATTAGCGAGCACTATCATATCCCTGGACAGAATAACGTGGCTCACAAGAGGAATATTGACAATAGCACAATGCCTCTGTACTTTCAGTAAAATCCTATGAACTACATGGATAACATATTTGTTTGCATAATTGCAACATAATAACAATAACAGATAACAGCTACTAATAAAGGCAACTGTAGCCAAGAATTAAGTAATAATCTGACATGCACATGTTCATCCTTTTCTTTTGATTTTAAAATTTGTACACATTCTTTTTCATTCTTTATCACTCTTTCTATTTTTTAATATTTCACTCTGAGACAAGGTCATATGGTCTCCTTTGAATTGAGAGACTTTTTTAAGTGAATAAATAAAAGTTACTTTTTATGATAAATAATTAATGAATATTTGATTCTCAGTGCACCCTACAAAATACTTCTTTTTCTTTGTGGGTGTATAGCTCTAGGCATTTGCCTAGGGCGCCGGTACCTGGAGGGCGGCAGTTCGCCCCTCACCCCCAGCGATCTGTGTAAAAAAATTGCTGCCCCGGCGTCCCTGCAGTGCTGGGGTGGTCAGGGGTGTCCGTGCCGTAGGGGTACCTGCGGCGCCGTCATGTGTATAAAGCTGGCTGCGGCCGGCAGGGTCCCTGTAGTGAATAGCAAATAACTAGCGCTATGCGCGCGGCGTCGCCGGAAGCGCTAGTTATTTGCTATTCACTACAGGGACCCCGCCGGCCGCAGCCAGCTTTATACAGCTTTATACACATGACGGCGCCGCAGGTACCCCTACGGCACGGACACCCCTGACCGCCCCAGCACTGCAGGGACGCCGGGGCAGCAATTTTTTTACACAGGTACCACCCCCCCCCCTCCCCCCGGCACGGGGGCGCCCCCACCCCGACTCGCCTGGGGCGCTCCGGTGCCTTGCACCGGCCCTGATTGTAAGCTCCACTGGTGCAGGGTCTGATGGGAATGTTCAAAATGATCTCTGTAAAGCGCTGTGTAATATGTGTGCGCTATTTAAGAAACTGTTAATAAATAATAAATAAGTAGAATACAGTACACATCTTAGTAAATTTCCCCCTGATTATTCTCGAAGTACATTACAGAACGCTTCACAGACCGTACAGAACATTTCATGGCAGGAAACCTGTCACTAGGAACATGAACTGTATGACTAATGAAAATGATTCAACGTTACAACCTAAATTACATATTACCCTTAAAAACATTATCTCATTCACATTTAGCCTATCTTAGTAAATAGGGACTACTGACTTGCTGTTAACAAAATAGAAAAATACTGTATTGTGTTAGTAACAATATCAATTTCTATGTGTCAATTAAAAAACAAATTCAATTTGTGTCTCCAATAGATCATATTCTAAGTGCTGTATCTTCAGGGTTTTCTCTTCCATCGCTGTATCGAGCGCAGTCATTATCAGAGAGCTGAGTATGCTAAATATTTTCCATAAAGTGATCAATCCTAGAAAGGAGTTCATTAGAGACTGATTACATGTTAATTTACTAGGGATATGTATTTCTCATTGACAGATCAGCTGTCATTTCCACCCAGTAACCCTTCCCGGGGATGTAATTTGTCTAAGTAAGCTCAGTTACGTATTGTTAGCAGCACTGAGAAACATTTTTTAAAAAACCCCTCCATCTATTTTTTTTTTTTACAGGTGTGCACCCAAGCATTCTTCAGGTTTTGTGTCTTGGTTTTGGATCTGGATCTTCTCCGTGTTTTGGATCTGGATTGGTTTTGCCAAAACCACCCTTGTGGGTTTTGGTTTTGGATCTGTATTTTTTTTTTTTATAAAAAATCACAAAAACAGCTAAAATCACAGAATGTGTTTTGTTTGTTTGTTTGTTTTTTTCCTAGAGTGTTATTGACCTCAATAACATTCATTTCCATTAATTTCCAGTCTCTTCTGAACACCTCACAGCTCACAATATTGTTTTTAGGCCAAAAGGTTGCACCGAGGTTGCTGGAGGACTAAGCTAAGTGACAAAAGTGGGCAGCACAAACACGTGACCCATCTAGAAGTGGCACTGCAGTGGCTGATACATTGGCAGTTTGATCAACTTTGTAAAAAAATGCTCAGAAGAGCACATCATGCAAAGGAAATAGGTGAAAGATGGAACTGGCTTTGCCACCAACCCTGATGTTGTATAAACAGGACAAGCACAAACCAATCATTTCAGCTACAGGGTCTGCCACAACTGTGGCTGAACTTATTGGTTTGTTTGGGCCACCACAAAAAAAGGAAGTGCAAGATGGAAATTTCCTTGGACCTTCCCACCAACCATTATGTTGTATAAACAGGACATGCACAGTTAACCAAACCAATCATTTCAGCGACACGGTTTGCCACAAATGTGGCTGAAATTATTGTTTTGTTTAGGCCTCCACAAAAATGAAGCAATTAATCTCTCCTTGCACAAACTGGCAAGAGGTCATCCTCATCCTCTGATTCCTCACCCCTATCAGTGTGTACATCCATATCTTCACAGACTATTATTCCCCTCTGAAATCCATTATCACAGGTCCCTCTGCACTTGGGCCCTTATTCAGATCTGATCGCAGTACAAATTGGTTCTCAAAATGGGCAGAACCATGCTGCACTGCAGGTGGGGCAGAAGTAATTTGTAATTCATTTTGATGAACATCATCTTTTCCACATTTTGTGGAAGAAAAGTCATATGACGATTGCTGGCAAAGTTCCCGGCTGGGCTAAAAACTCTTATGGAGTACACACTGGAGGGTGGGCAACTTAGGTAAACCAAAGTCAGTTTGTGCAAGAGCCTCTGCCAGATATGGGCTGTCTGACATGCTTACATGGATGCTGTCAATAATATAATGACAGACAGAGCAGCACCCATGGAATTATACAGGGCATTCCATGACTGATACAGCACAGCAGACAGGGCACCCCCAGATGATACAGCACAGAAGACAGGCCACCAATGGACTTGTATCACTCACTCTATGCCACCCTCAGCGGGTACTTGTGTAGGACCCAAAACCTGCATGAATCCAACAGCGGGATGATGACGTTTTGTCTCAATCTGGGATCCAAGTCTGGCTGGAAAAACCGGTGCCGGAATCAGATCCTTGCTCATATTGCAACGTTCAGGAGGATCCGGTTCTTGGAGAATCGGACCCATTCACCCCTATTCTTTGATATTTGGGAACGATGGGGTTTCTTACTTTAAACATGGTTTAGTGTATATGTATTTCATTTTTTTATGTAAACAAAGCCTGTTACATTTCAGTTAGGAGTTGATGGGCTGGAAACACGGGGACTGGCAGTCCTGGACGGAGGAAAAACCTCCCATTCGGACTGCCTACAGCCACTGTGATTGACTGATACGACTTCCAATGGGAAGTCACTCCTAGTCACAGAGAAGAAAGGGCAGTCACGCACAGCACTGGCTCACTAACACAGTATTTCTGTAACGTACAAATTTAACACAATTAATTTAACTAAATAAACAAAATATACTTTCTACTTTATTCTACTACTGGCTGGGATACACGGTGTTGCCTGGGTTGAAGAATGAACCTTGAAAAGCATCTCCAGCCTTCAAGTTTTTTCTTCATTGATGGCTACCTCATTAGTCATTGGGACATTGACTCGACCAGTATGTTCTCCAGCAGATGTCCAGATAAATGATCACTCTAAGATCATCTGATGGCATGTTTACTTTACTCTGGCACTAGATTTTGTTATTGGCATAGGCGAAACTAGAAAGTTGGTAATGGGTGGTTCCAGTTCCAAATCTCAGAATTTTTAAAGAAATGAATTAAGGGCATGGCCTCACTGCATGGGACACGGCCTTGCTGTAAGGGGCCTGTGAGCCCCGAAACATTGGTGGATCCAAGAGTAGTGGAGGTTTCACCTTTCCCACACAGCAACCTTTACCAGGTGTTTCACCGCAGTTCATGCATTACCTGGACATGTTCTTAATATTTACCTTAGGGTGCATCTTCTAATGGATATTTGCATCATAACAAAAAGCAACATTTTGATTGGTGGGTTTGTTGTGCAGTTAGGGACCCCATGGCCTGGATGTAACTGTTTGTGCAGTCTTGATTTACTGACATGTTTGTTTTATATCTGCCAACTCCATGTTCCTTAAGGCTGCATGTCCAGCAGCATCGGCTGACTGATGTGTTTGTCTTACAGCTGGGGACTCCATGTTCCTTGAGGCTGCATGTCTAGCAGCATCGGCTGACTGATGTGTTTGTCTTACAGCTGGGGACTCCATGGACCCTGGGGATGCACGTCCAGCAGCATCAGCTGACTGATGTGTTTGTCATACAACTGGGGACTCCAACAACCTTGGGGCTGCATGTCTAAAAGCATTGGCTGACTGATGTGTTTGTCTGCCAGGAATGCTTGTACTTCCTCTAAAGTCTCCTCACATTTTGTCACTCTTTTACTTCTAACAGTTGAGGAGCTTTAACCAGGGCTGGTAAGTTATTGGTGACATGGCTTTTGTCAAAGGTAGTCTGTGGTTGTGCTATGCATAGTAGTGAAGACAACATTGCACGAACACTGTTAGTATTCGAATTCGAAGAATATGGACAATGGCTTAAGGATAGACGGGAGGAGTGTTTAAGCTTTTGAGTTCTTCTCTAATCTGTACCATGGCCCTTATTCTAGTTGAATCGGACGGATGCGTATTTCAGATGGGCACAGAGTGTTCTTAGCCCTGCCTACCGTACGGATTGCTCACACCGTCCGAATGCGGTAAGACGCAGAGCGAATGGACCGCGAGTGGATGTTTCATGCGAACACCTCCCCCATCTGTGGGAACCTCCCCAATTCTCCAATGGTCACCGACCATCGAATAATGGACCGAGTGGTCAGGCAGCACCGAGTGCTTCTGACCACTTGGACATTTTTCTGTATGAAAGCAGGGATATGGGCGGGCAGCTGACATCCGGCTATGTCAGATGTCCACCCTCCACTCGTGCGTCACGGCCAGATTACCATACGTGCACCCAGCATTTTCATGGGAACGCCCATGAAACTCAGGGTGTACGCATATGGTAATGAGCCCAAACATCCCTTCACGCCCCTCTCCACCCCTTACTCGGATGGTTTTGACCGATTGTTTTCTGCAAAGAACTCACACCGTTTTCGGACATGCGAGGCGTTCGCACATGCTCAGAAACACCTCTGCACATGCGCAAACACCAAACATCGGCCAACCGACCGCACACGCAGCCGTCCGACTTAATCAGAATAAGGGCCCATGTTCAACAGTTGTGGTATCAGTAAGGAACGCTTAGACTTTGTGGGAATCTACCAATTGACGATTCTTCAATAAAGATGAAAGCTGATGATCTTCATAACAATCATCTAATGGCCCAAAGCTGGTCTCTGGAGGTCCAGTGACCATAACGACACTCAATGCATTGTATTGCCTGATTGGGAGGAATTTTTTTCCATTTTTTATGACCTATTCCTATAAATGACTTTTGAACATCATAAAAGTCTTTTATGGATTAACCATGTTCCGTGATAACATAGAAGCATCTGAAGGTCAGTTCAGTGTGAACTAAGTGAACCACTTTAAGAATTGAAAAATAAAGATTGGTAATAGTCTTAAGGTGCCCATACACTAGTAAGATTTATCTTCAGATCTGGCTGGTTGGAACAAAAACATGGTTATGGATGAGTGACAGTTTGTCAGTTTTCCAGCATTTCCAAGCAAATGGTCAACTGTCATTTGCTCTTATCCGTAACCATGTTTTTGTTCCAACCAGACAGATCTGCAGATAAATCTGCGTGTGTATGGCCACCTTTAGATCTGTTAGAGCTCATATTTTGTATTTATGTTTGTACTCGGATAGAAGATTGAACTTTGCTTTTCTGAACTACCATAGGGAACACATGAAAGGGAGATTCTGTTTCATAATACAAATAATGGTGTTGACAATTTTGACATTGACAAACAGAATGTTGGCATTATGTGCCACTTCCCAAATGTATGATTTGTATCTTTAGAATAGAGACCTTTTTGTCCTCTTACTGCATCCCACATACCTGTGGGTCTACAATGCACAATTGATGTTTACTCTAAGCCATTGTGGATGTACACCACGACACCTAGAAGGTCCAGCTAATATACAATAAGGGGTATGCCTCTTCAGGACAAACCTCTGCAAAACTGTAAGTTTGTAAGAAGGAGAATTTGGAAGAGGCATGGCATTTCTTCAAGAGTCCAAACTTCTACATCTTTATACTGGGTGTGTGTAAGTAGATATTTGTAGACCCCCATAACAGAAGTTGGTATTTGCCACCTGGCATGTGGTCAAATACTGGCAGCTGGACTCCTGACTGCCAGAAGACCAACAGTGAAATCCTAATGGACTTTCCAGAGGTACTGTAAGAACTATGGTTGCGGTGAGGCCTTACAGAGATAGTTATGTTTAGGCTGCTGGGGGTGGGAGAGGTTAGGGTAGGCTGTTGAAGGGGGCACTTAAGGTTAGGCTGCAAGAGGGATGGTTTAGAGGTAGGATTATAGGTAGAATGAAAATACTTACTAGGATGTGTTGGGACTCTGGCCATTAGTCTCTCGCGGTCAGTCTCCCGCTATTGCTTTATAACCCATACCAGACACAAAGGGAAAAGATGAATAAATATGTAACTTACACAGGGAAGAAGCCTACCTCCCCCTTAGGGCTGGACACCATTGCAGCTGCACCTATATTAGTTACACCCTTCTGTATGGTGGCACCAACAAAAGTAATAATGATTATAAACCACTATGGTAGGGATCTACTAAACTGAAAATGCGGTAAAAGCCCTGTTATCAGGGTGTTTACTTAATTTTCAGATGCACTAAAGCCCCACTGCCGGAGCTTTGCTGTGGGGGGTGGTTATGCCAGCTCTAGCCTATGGACTTATTTTCGTGCCCCACACCGCCCTACACCGACCGCCACCACCCTGCACTGCCCCCTACCATCCCCACCTGATGTCCGAGCAACCTCCTGCTGTGCTTCCCGGACCAGTGACCTCCTTCTCCTCCCTAGCAACAGAACATCCCCCTTTCGTGTGCAGGGAGGAGGAGCCCAGCAGTCCACACAGCAATTTGAGCAGGAGGCTGCCGGGCACCGGAGGAGGGGGAGAGCCGTGGGGACCCGCTCACCCCCTGCCGGCTGCTTCGCAAAGGGCAGCTTTATCACAAGAGCTGCCTTTGGCGATACTAATCACATATGTTAGTACATGTGCGATTAGTATCTTTGCGATGTGTGGCGGGATGCACCACAGTTGCTTGGTAAATCCCACCCTATGTGTGGTAGAACTTCCAGGAAGTGCGATCCTGCCCAATGTACATCTGGCCCAGGTCAGTGCTGTGTTTAAAGTGGAGATGAGCGGGGTCGGATTCACTCGGATCTCAAAGTTGGATCTTATCCGAGACGCCTGACAGCCAAAAAATCCGCAATAATTTAGCGATAACAACTGAATAAATCCGAGTAAAACCAAACCCACTCATCTCTAGTTTAAAGACAATATTGCAGTGTACGGTACATCTCAGCCATTTGTGCTTCATAAATGTGACCCTATAAGGTGTTACATAGTTTAATTAATATATGAACATGTTTTGCCTATAAAAACGATAAAAAAAAACAAAAAGACAAATCAAGGGAAAACAGATATGGGATTTGGTTGATCTACCTTACTAAACGCTCCCTGTCCCCAACTTTTGTTACCTGGTTTTACATTTGGACCACTTATTTTTTTTTAATCTTCACACTTAACTTTTATTACTTTTTTTTTCTTCTTTTTGGAGTGTTCTCGTTTTTTGATCAATGAAGGAAACATCTGTTGGCTTTTAATCACAACAGCCTGCCAGAGAAGTAATTGCAGAAGATGGATGACTACATTTTAGAGACGGACTTTACAACTTTTTGTACTAAATGTTAACTGCTGAAATAGAATGTTTGCTCTTGTGTATATTCCTGTAACTGATTTAGATAATTCCGTGACTCAAGCCTTAGAGACGAATTCATCAGTTTCACAAAACTTTCCGATGTGGGATCATTATTTTTGTTCGGCGCGTTCTGCAGAGTTCAGGAAGTTTTCTCACATTGATCATCAGTAAAATGATTGAACTGGTCATCATGGTTCCCGGAATCCCTGTTTCATCAAATTTGTGCCAATATAACAAAGGTGTCAGCGCAGAGCTAAATCTTTGGTATGGGACACACCTGTGATGTAGAATAAAATAGGAGTATATTCAATGATAGTAGGAACAGTTATATGCAAATTTACTTTAAAACGTAGTGCAACATTACCACTAAAATATACAAACGTGGTGTGCTATTACCGGTAAACACAAACAGGGGTGGACATGGATGGATTGGGAACTAAAAGTGTCCCTGGAAAAATTTCTAGAAGTGACCTCACATGGGTGGTATCAAATCAAGTGTAGGCGGAGCCAACACCAAATCAGGCAGGGTTAATCCATCATTATGTTTATGTATTTATGTTTTTGCTGGTGGGTGCTCAAGCCAAAAATATAAGGGAGTGGCTTCATGGGGAAGGGGTGTGTCTCCATTATTCAATTAAGGCAGCAGAGTGCAAAATAAGGTCCATTGTGCAGGCCTCCCGCATCCATTGATTATACAGGACCACAGTTTTATTAGATAATTGCAGCTGTCGCTCACAATAATCAATTAATGTGAGCTCATTTGCCCAGGAATGTATAAATCGAATCAAGGTGAGGAACGATAAGCGGCACCCTCATAGGTGCCGAAACCGTGGGTGCTCTGGGGCCCAGGCATCCACGGAAAGTGCGAAGCACCCACGGCACAGCGGGGTCCCAGCAGTGGATATGCCGTCAGCAGCGGGGGTCCCTGCGGCGGATGGGAACTAGTAGCGGTATTTAATTAATACCGCTGCTAGTTCTCATCTTCCAAAATGACCCTGCTGCTGACAGCATATCCGCTGCTGGGACCCCGCTGCCAGGATCCCCCCAACGGCGATCAGCGGGTGAGTCTCGGGGGGGGGGGGTGATAGTCTGTGGGGTGTGATAGTCTGTGGGAGCACCCACCGGAAACCAATGGCCCGCTCTTAGGCTTTACCTTCTGACGGCATGCTTTGATATGGCACTGCCACATGCACTCTTTAACTGACAACCGCATAGGGTGCCCGTTGGTACAATTCTGCGTCAGCGGCAGCAGATGATGGTGCTGAAAGAAGAGAACAGCCTCCTCCACCATCTTAGGCAGGCTGAACATATTGGTGACAGGTTCTGCAGCCATTTCTGACAATTCTCCTGCAGGTCTGAGTGATGCTGTCATTCCTGTCAGTAATTCACCTCAGACTGAATCTGACAGGGAGCAGGAACACGACCTCTGACTGACTACGCAATTTACATTACCTACGCTAATTCTGAAACCACAGTCACGCTAAATGCCTACCACACACCAATATAGAATTACCATATTAACTACTGAAATCGCATTGCATCGCATTGCACGCATCGCATGGCACTATAACGTGACATGCGATGCGATTTCACTGCGGTAGCGTACGTATGCTGATTGGGCGCCCTGATAATACACAAGTACCTAATAAAATTATCTTATGATTGAATTAGCGGTTATATGATTCAGCAAATGCCACAAATTGATTCCATGGGGTGAATGACGTTAAGGTTTCTTACATTCATGCTGGACTAGCCACCATATAAGCAGAATAACAAGATGGCTGAAGGATCGTTATGTCATCTAGAGGAACTTTTGACAACAAAAGAACTTGCTGTATTAGTTAGACTGGAACTTCATGTCGTTAGTGAAGTTAGGGAGCTCCGTTCCTCCCGCTATCTGACGCTCAGCGTGGGGCTTGCCGCAGCACATCGTGACTGGGAATTGGGTTCTAGTTCATTAATATGGGAATTTGAATGCTATGAGATTTACTACACTAAAGGAGGCTTTGTACACAGAGCCGCTGGAGACCTGGACACACGGCAAGTGTTCTTCCTAATGGTTCTCTTCTCTGCGTTACCTCTGGATTGTCAATAACGTCTTTACTGCTTCCATATGCAGCACTGTTGTGGGATTGCGTCTGTGCACTCTTTGTGATATTGACACTGGAGCGTCTGTTTACATCTCACGGGGGACGAATGACGAGGCTTGCCGATAGTAATGTTTATGTTTTAGACTTTACGGAAGGATTTAGTCAAGTCAGTGTTCCTACATTATCATTATATTACTATTATCATTATTAGTATAACACTTAACACTATTGGGCTCAGGGCCGGCGCCACCACTAGGCAGCTCTTGGCATTTGCCTAGGGCGCCGGCACCTGGAGGGCGCCAGTTCCCCCTCACCCCCAGCGAACTGTGTAAAAAAATTGCTGCCCCGGCGTCCCTGCAGTGCTGGCGCGGCGGCGCGGGAAGCGCTAGTTATTTGCTATTCATTACAGGGACCCCGCCGGCCGCAGCCAGCTTTATACACATGACGGCGCCGCAGGTACCCCTACGGCACGGACACCCCTGACTGCCCCAGCACTGCAGGGACGCCGGGGCAGCAATTTTTTTACACAGGTACCACCCCCCCTCCCTCCCCCCAGCACCGGGGCGCCCCCACCCCGACTCGCCTGGGACGCTCCGGTGCCTTGCACCGGCCCTGATTGGGCTAATTCAGGATCCAACCCACATTATAGGCCTGGTTCAGAACCATTAGCAGTTCTCCAAAAATTGCAAAATGTGATTTTTGGAGATCTGCTCATGTGTGGACTCAGTTTCATTTCCAACTTGGGGCAGTGATGACGCAATTGTACCAGTGACGGGGTCGGCAGTGTAATATGGAGGGGGGGGTGAAAAACAGTTTTATGGAGCAGATCTGAAAATGCAGGTGTGCCCGTGCCAGGGGGGAGTGCGGCAGCTGCATCCTTTGGGTCTGTGTCTGGCTTCGCAGCTAGGTCACTCAGCCAGGGAGCTGACGTTCATGTGCAGGTGCTTCTATGTGAAGCGGAGAACTCACACTTTATTGCAGGCACATCTCTGGGCAGGACCCAGTGTGCGGGGAGGACTTGCCCTTGTCTGAGCAATGGCATTCTTAGGGGGGGACAGGGTGGGGACAGCCGGTGTTGCAGTTCATTGCGATCGCAAATGTAGACAGGAGGTGCTATGCAGGCAGGGGGTGGTATGTGGGCATGGGGTGGTATGTGGGCATGGGATGGTATGTAGGCAGGGGGTGGTATGTGGGCATGGGGTGGTATGTGGGCATGGGATGGTATGTAGGCAGGGAGCGGTATGTGGGCATGGGGTTTTATGCAGACAGGAGGTAGGTTGTTATGCAGACGGGGTGGTATGCAAGGCAGGGGGTGATATGCAGGCAGGGGGTATGCAGGCAGGAGGTGGTATATGGGCAAGGGGTGGTATGCAGGGAGGTGGTATACAGGCAGGTGTTGGTATGCAGGGAGGGGGTGGTATGCAAGCAGGAGTGGGCATGCAGTAACAGGGTGGTATGCAGGCAGGAGATGGTATGTAGCCGGGGAGTGGTATGTGTGTAGGAGGTGGTATACAGGCAGGGGGTGGTGTGCAGGCAGGGGGTGGTATGCAGGCACGGGGTGGTATGCAGGCAGGGGTAGTATGCAGGCAGGAGATGGTATGTAGCCAGGGAGTGGTATGTGTGTAGGAGGTGGTATGCAGGCAGGGGGTGGTATGCAGGCAGGGGGTGGTATGCAGGCAGGGGGTGGTATGCAGGCAGGTGGGTGGTATGCAGGCAGGGGGTGGTATGCAGGGAGGTGGTGGTATGCAGGCAGGGGGTGGTATGTGTGTAGGAGATGGTATGCAGGCAGGAGATGGTATGTAGCCGGGGAGTGGTATGTGTGTAGGAGGTGGTATGCAGGCAGGGGGTGGCATGCAGGCAGGGGGTGGCATGCAGGCAGGGGGTGGCATGCAGGCAGGGGGTGGTATGTGTGTACGGCGTGGTATGCGGGTGGGGGCAATATATGGGCACATGGTATTAAGTGGGCAGGCGTGGTATGCAGGCGGGAGGTAGGAGTTTTATTTCACATGTGCTATTGCTATGGGCAACCAATCAGATACTATCTATTATCTTCTAGAAGGTGCTGAATAAAGTAGATTCTGATTGGTTGCCATTGCAACATCCCTTGTGAATAGAACTCACATCTTAGTAAATTTCCCCCATTTCGCAAGCGCACAAGTTTCTATGCACGTCGACCATATTGTTTTCACCTAATGACTGTCTACCTAGCACAGTGGTAGCCAACCCTAGCCCTCGAGAGCTACCAACAGTTCACATTTTCCAGACAACCTAGCTGCTGCACTCATTAATCACTGACACATTTTAAAAGATCCACAGATGGAGCTAATTAGCTCACTTGTGATTCTGTGAGGAAACCTGGAAAACATGCACTGTTGGTAGCTCTCGAGGACTAGGGTTGGCTACCCCAGACCTAGACTTTATCCATGTATTAATCCTCCCCCGGGATCAGCGGTCCTATGTCCTTGGATGCAGCTTTACTGTCCACGGCAACAAGATCATCCCAAGTAATCTGTGCCTGGCCATTTTTTCTTTTTTTCTTACCCAAACATTGCACATTCCCATTTCTAAAAATCACCAGAAATCACAATTGATTTCTGACTGTGCGGAGTTTGTAGATTCTCCCCATGATTGAGTGGGTTTACTCCAGTTTCCTCCCTCACTCCAAAAATATACTGGTAGGTTAATTGGTTCCCAACAAAATTAACCCTGTGTGTGCGTGTACATATGGTAGGGAATATATATTGTAAGCTCCACTGGGGCAGGGACTGATGTGACTGTTCAAATATCCTCTGTACAGCGCTGCGGAATGTGTGTGCGCTACTGTATATAAGAAACTGTTAATAAATAAAAATTAGCGTCCACCTCTGAATCAGGCTCATAGGCTGCAGTTGAAAACCACAAGACTTCTTTCCTAGCTTGCTGACTATAGAATGTTTGACTCAATTCAACTATTTATACTTAACATATAAATAGTTAATAGTTGATGTCCTATATTTATCATCGGGACAATTCATGGGAACAAGTGGGAAAGCTGGTGAGTTATGCAATGAATGTAATCTGTTGTTCCGTTTATTGAGCACATCCTGTGTGTCTGTGGTCACGGTGACCTACGGATACTATTTGCTCAGTAAATCACGTGTTAAAGTAACTACCTGTATATTATCATCTGTGCTTTAAAAGCTCTGTGACCTGTTGGTAAAGCAGTAACATGCAGGGTACAGCAACACAGAATCCTGCTTTATACTAATCATCGTTATCATTATCGTTCAATCATGGAAAATTAATCAGTATTTTTGGAATATATCTGAAAGTTGCTTCCTTCATGGCGCTTAATGAAACCCCTCAATTGTCCTTATTTTTTGGGCACTGTGCAACCAGCGAGTAGCAGTGTTCTGAGATGGGGGTCCATACCTCCCAACTTTCAGGGAGACGGAGGCGGGACAGAGGGATGCACGCCGCAGGTGCGCCGAAAAATGTTGGGGGCGTGGCCTATTTAAAGGGACATGGCCTATACTTGTGGCTCTCCCATGAGGACACGCCTCATTTTGACGCTATGTGGGCATGACCCATGGCCTCTAGCCATGCCCCCAGCCCCCTGGCTGAGGGAATAGGTGCTGTTTATTCACCGTTGCTCAGCAGCTGACAGGGGGGAATCCCAACAGCTCCCCCCCAATAATCGGTGCTCTATGCATGCACAGAAACTGGACCTGCTCGAATTGTTCCTGCAAGGCACAGAGCAGCAACAGGCTGTCAGCGATTGACAGACACCTACTGCTGCATTACCCATAGGAAGAAGGAAGATGCAGTGACAGCAACTATAATCACATCTGATGACCAGCATGGGGAATGGCAGTGTTCAGTATACCGATTGTGTACAGGTAGGTATACTTACCTTTACCATACTTACCTGGCCACCCCTGAACCTCTCCGCCACCAAACTCTACCCCAGGGGCGGATTGGGAACTAGAAGTGGCCCCGGATAAATTTCTAGAAGTGGCCTCACGTGGACGGCACCAAATCACATGTAGGCGGAGCCAACACCAAAATAGGCGGAGTTACTATATCACTACATCTATGTGGATGCTGTTGGTTTCAATATGCTTAGAAGTCTAGTGACCCCCAAACTGTGGGCTACTGTGACAATCCACAAATACTACCCCACCACCCCCCACTGAGACTGAGACCATGGACCCCAAAGCCCCCATCATGCAGACACACTGATACTAAAATCTACTGAATATCACTAATAATATTACAATCCCCACTCCTCCCCCACTAGAGCTCAGAAACACCCCAGAAATTGTTACAAAGCCCCCCCCCCAGATAGCACCCACTTCTGTCCCTTAAACATATGTTACAATGGATATAGATGAGTGCACACTTTAGATGAGTATTTGCAGCATACTCTGCTCTGTGAACTGGCAAATGTTGTGTGTGGGATACAGGAGGGGGCGGGGCCAGATCATAAAAAGAAGTGACTTGCAGATGAGATGCACCTCACAGGTGCGTTGTCCTACTGGGAATCTTCCCTGTAAGGCCTATGGCCAATCCGCCTCTGTTCTACCCCTACCTTGCAGCCTAACCCTAACCTTTTATAAGTGCTAATCCCTAAACCTTCCCCCAACACACACACACAAACATATCCTGCTGTCTAAACCTCTCCACTAGCGCCTAACCCCCATACCCTGCCATCTAAACCTAAGCCCTGCTGCCTCGAAGCATAACGCAACCCCCCCCCCCACCCACCCAAGTTCCTAAACCTCCAATTGCATCCTAATCCTAAGCATTAAATTGCCTAAACCTATTCCCACTGCCCCACAGCCTAGCTATAACCACTCATTCTAAGTGCTTAAACCTATCCCCACTGCCCACAGCCTAGCTATAACCACTCCTTCTAAGTGCTTAACCCTAACCCACTGCCCCACAGCCTAGCCATAACCACTCCTTCTAAGTGCTTAACCCTAACCCCACTGCCCCACAGCCTAGCCATAACCACTCCTTCTAAGTGCTTAACCCTAACCCCACTGCCCCACAGCCTAGCCATAACCACAGTTTAGACATTAGGTATATAGACACTTTTTTGTTGATAGAATGAAAATGTCAACAGTTAAGAAGTAGACAAAGTCAAAGGACCGAATGGAATAGCCTCGGAGCCATGTGCGATGCAGGCCGAAGGTTATTTAAAGGGGCAATCTTTTACCTTGCCTTGTTAATGATTGCTCCTTTAAAAAAACAGATGGCATTGTGCAAATCCCCAAATGTTGAACTTTAAAATATAGACAAATTTTTAGGTAGACACCAAAATGTCCCAGTGGTGACCAGGGCTGGTTGTCACACCCCTGCTGGTGAATGGGAATGCCTCACCATGTTTTCCCTCTATTTTAAACAACCAGCCCAGACTGAGAGGTTATGGGCTGTTTATGGAATAGGGGAAGACCCAGAATGTGTCCCACAGACCAGAATTTAACAGTGGCTGTGTAATTTTATTGTACAGTTGACATTTTAACTGTTGACATTTTGACTGTTGACATTTTGACCCTGTTGACATTTTGGTTGTTGACCTTATGACTGTTGACTGTCAACATTTATTAATTGTTGACATTGTGACTGTGTCTACATTTTAACAGTCATGACCAGGTCAACCTCTTGGTGGTTGACATTTTGAACGAGTCAACATTCTGTCAGTTAACATTTTGGTGTTGACATTAGATTGTTTCAATTGCGACATTTTTTAGTACATCCTCTTTAAGGAATGACTCCGATCTGATATTAACTCAATCAAGCTTCTAGTGATTGACTCACCCGGGGTCTTCAGAGAAGGGTTATGTAAACCATCAACAAAATATGTAGTGAAGTTGCTATAATTGGGGAGACATCTGGTGCTTATGCGGATTTTTGGGGTGCCGCAACCCGCACCTAGATATAGTAATACTAATAGGGACACCCAATGCTCAGAGACACCCTGGCGGTTGGCTTGGGGGCTTACTGATGTATATGCATCATGCATTACATTATCTCTGAATTCTATTATCAAGTGGTCTTTAAATCCGGTTACAGGTATCATTCAGTATGCTCGGGGCAACAATGTGTGTGTTTTTTCTTAATCAAATTCAAATGTGAAATTGAATCCAAATTCAATTTGGATTCAATTTGGATTTGATTTGCTTAAATATAAGAATTGAATAGAAAATTAGACCACATCCAACTGTGCGCCTGATTATGATTACATCGCTCCCGCACGTGTCAACACTTGGGAGCGATGTGCAGACGCTTGGTGCGAGTGGGAGAAAAAGAGGTGGGAAGACCCGCACCATAAAATGCTAATAACTGGTATGTTATTTCTTGTGGAAAAATCTGCTGGGTTTTGCCAGGAATTTTATACAAATACTTTCCTGGCAGCTTTAGGGTGCTGATCCCCTGATTCAGTAAGTACACAGTAACAATAGAAGAAGAAAAGTGAATCAGTTTGGTGAGATGCACTCCTGTTCCACAAAATTAAAAAGAAGTTCTACCTATTAATAGGTGTATATTTTATTAAATCTCGTTTTTTTGTGTTTTTTGTATTCTTAGAGTTCTTTATTGAACTTAGGTTAGCTAGCAGGTCATCATTCTGTGTTGGTGTTGTATTATACAGTAAACAGTAATGTGAGACCTTACAAATAAGTAGCGAAAATATTAAAAAAAGGGTTATAGATGTAAAGAGAAAAAGAAATATTAAAGATTAAAAATCACTCTGTGAATAGGGTAGCTAAATGTGATCTTAGTTACTGCTTAGGCTTGGTATTGATGCTAGTAACTATATCAGTTGCCTAGCGTGTTTTTGTGAGTAATATTCTCACTGTCTATTGAGAGAGTTGTCCGATCTGTCGTCAGAGTGCTCTGGGTCTGTATCCCTCTGTCCACAGTGGGTAATCCTGCAGTTGTTTTATAGCAATTCAACAATGTGTTGCTGTCATGTATGTGTGCTTTCTTGTATTATTGTGCCACTATGTGTTGAATACACAGCTATTCGGGCATACAGTAATCAAAGGCGTCCACACACGGTAGTCCTGATATTGGATCTGCCCTGGCACTGATTAGTACATAACACCCATGTTGGTTGTCACATGTATGAGTTATCTGGCGTCCAAAAAAGACAATTTCGTGGTGGGATCACTTGAACTCTGGGTTGTGCATTATGTGCAGTTTATATAACACAAATACACATGTATAGCTATAAGATTGTGTGATTAATGCCTGAGGGGTCTACCCTGGTACTGAATTATGCACAATACACATATGGGTTGTCACACACACAAATTGCCTTCTGTCCACATTCGGCACTATTGTGATGAATCACCTAGACATGGGACTCTGCGCTCTGCACAATTTATGTCCAATAGATGTACGTGTCGGTACAGGGCCGTCAGTGGCCTCTATGTTATGTTGCATTCAGTCCGTTGTTCTGGTGTTACCATGACATAATCATATACAGGTAACCTGGTGTACACATGAGGCAATCCCGTGATTGGATCAATTAGGTACTGGGTAGTGTGCTATACAAGGTTAAATATTGTTACATATACACATGTGTGGGCACCGTACCAAATGATTAGACTCTAGACACCTCTGTGTTATAACATATTATCTCCGTTGTATTCAGAATTGCCACAGGGCCTGTGCGTTCTGTTGCATTCAGTCCGTTTACTGATATTGTCATGGAACATTTGTACACAGCTAACCTGGTGTTATTATCATGTAACACTTGTACACAGCTAGCCTGGTGTACACACGAGGCAATCCGGCGATTGGATCACCTAGGTACTGAGTAGTATGCTATACAAGGTTAATATTGTTACCTATATACATTTATAAGCACATAACCAGATGATTCCACCTCGTTGTTGTCAGGATTGTATAGTGCGTGTGTGGTCAAATAAAAATGTTGTATGCTGTCCGGTATTAGCAAGGGGTAGTTTAATAGTTAAATCTCCCCAATTGTTGCCACCAGCATTCATACGTGCGAGTGGGCACAGCGAACTGCTGTGCTAAACATGCGTGCTAAACAACCATTCGCAGCCGTGCGGGTGAACTTGGCGAGCGAGTTGGGGACCGTCGATCGTGCGGGCGGCATTTCATCCACACGCAAAGATTTGAAATCCGCAGCTTTGCGTGTAGACCAGAATAAGGTCCTGTGTGTTCTGGGCCTAACTCAGCAGGGCCGGATTAAGGTGTGTGGGGGGCCCTGGACAAAAAGGTCTGTGCCCCCCCCCCCCCAGTAGGGTTAACACCCCCCCCCCCCCCCTATGGGGTTAAGAACCCCCCCACCCCTTAGGGTTAACCCCCGCCCCCCTTGCGGCCGGAACCTCCTGCCCTGCGGATCCCGGCTGTCTTGCGGGTCCCGGCTCTCCCGGCTCCTGCTGCTTATAAAAAAAAGTGACAATCGGAAAATGGCTGCCCCCATACGAAGGACAGTTTTTGAGGATGCTAGAGGAGGCCACCGCCTCCTCTAGTATCCTCAAAAGAGCCGGGACCCGCAAGACAGCCAGGATCCGCAAGGCAGGAGGTACCGGACGCACGGGGGGGGGGGGTTCTTATCCACATAGGGGGGAGTGGGTGTTAACCCTACTGGGGGGCGGCATACTTATTAGTTACGCCACTGTCCCTGTGGCTTATGTGAAGTGAGCAGCGTAGTCCCTGCAGCAGATGGGAACTAGTAACTAGTTCCCATCTGCTGCAGGGACCCCAGCCGCTCACTTCACATACGGTGCAGGGACCACCAGCGCTACCCACCCTGCGCTGCCAGACCGCACTGCCTGCCACCGCATCAGTGGGGTGGCGGGTGTGGGGGCCCCCAGATGTGTGGGGGCCCCCAGATGTGTGGGGGCCCCGGGGCAACCGCCCCTATCGCCCCGTGGCTAATCCGCCACTGTTACTCAGATTGCTATACTCTTCAGGGAGTCAGGGAGATTGCTTCTAACTCACATAGGCAACTATGGATAACATATCCCTTCAATTTTGCTGGACCAGACAACAATAAAGCAGGTGCAACAGGAAAATGTCATCCTGTATGATGTGAGTGTTTTCCCTTTAATGCAAGGACATTCAAACTCCTAACCTTTCCTGGATGCATTTTACAGCATTGTACATTTATATCCCAGCATTCAATTTTCTAGTTTCTACAGAGTGCAGAGGAGGAGGGATTCCTATTGTGGCTTTAATGTTTTCCCAGCAGGAGAATTTCACTGCCTTTGTCTGGCTAGCAAAAAACACAACGGGTAACAACGGTAACCGTTCTCTTCTGCCAAAACAGCCAGCCGAGCTGAAATGTCTTTTTTTTAAATTAATGTCGGTATCTTCCTTGATGACACTGGGCACAGAATACGCAGCTCAGCGTGACATGACATGTGACAGTGATACTGCACTATGAAATATAGACTTCCTACCAAAGGAAAGGTGCTAATAACGGCATTGTGAAGGGAGGCAGAATGCAGTAAACTAGGTAATGAGTGGGTGTTCTCTAAATTCACAAAGGGTGATGATATAGCCAGCTTGTGACAAGTGTTTGAACACTTGCCATGAAAAAAAAATTGTCAGCCACTTATTATTGATCGTTTTAAGTCATTTTAAGTCAAAGGTGTTGTATGGTCTGCACAATAGATGGATTTCTATAACAACACAACACAACACAAAAAAGCTGATGTACAAACCCTACAGTATCTTCAGGGTTCGTAAAAAAAAATCTTTATCTGTCTGAATAGATACAACAGGCTTGATTGTGATTTGAGCGATATTCAGAATGCGGCCTCATCTCCATCGTTAGCAGACAGCGCACAAATTCCAGGCTTCATGCGCAACATTGCGCACCTAGCAACGCCGGCACAGTACTCTGCAACACCTTGTGACATTGTTCAATGTTGAGTGGAAACATCTCAACATTCTTAGAATGTCGACAGGTAAAATGTTGATATTATCAGAATGTATATCCACTAGTATCTGAATGGGGTAGAAAGGTTAGGCACTAGCCGAGGTAATGGCGAGGGGTATGGAATGTTGGAGGATCAGAGGCCTGACCCAGATTGACGGTCATAGGATCCGGAAGCCGTGCTGGAGCAGCTGCAGCCGTCAACTTTAACAATGTTGGCATTCATAATGTCCACACCGGTGGCAGAACTTGTGGGATGTAGGCCCAGATGCAAAAATATAACGTGTCCCCCCTCTCTTCCACACCAACCAGGTTCACAATATGCAATACAGCAGTAGGTGATAGGGAGAGGCAGAGGGTGACAGGGAGAGTCAGGGGGAGGCAGAGGATGACAGGGTCAGCAGTGGGCCCCAGTACACTGCACCTGCTGCACCAGTGGTAGTCCCGTCTATTGTCGACACCATAATGTTCACAGTTATGTTGTAAGCATTGGTAAAATGTTGACCGGCAACATGTCCACATTCTAACATTGGGGTTAGGCTGTAGGATGGGAGGGTTTGGGATATGCACTACGAGAAGGTAAAGGTTAAGCTATTTGGGATGGCTGGGGTTAGGCACTAGAGGGAAGGTAAGGGGTAGGGATTAGGTCTGGAACGGTACTCCTTCAGATGATTCCACCCAATCCGATGGTCACATAAATCACTGGGACATGGAAGACAACACTGGAGACACCACAGCTGTTGGAAGCAGGTCATTGCTGGGCCACCTAGGACTATAGGTCAACATTCTAACATGTAGGCTGTCTTCATGATGAATGTCAGTATGGTCAATGTCATCACTGTCTACATGATAAATGTCAAAATGGTCAATGTCAACATTTTTGTGGGCAATGTTGACTTAATGAATGTCAGCAATATTATTGGAACCATAAAATACCGTATCCTTACTTCTCTACATATTTCACCATGACTGAAGCGCTATCTACCGACTCTTATGAAAGTGTATCTTATAGCGATGTGCGTAGAGCGACCACGATGCTTGGAGCTGGAAGACGCTTCACTTGCATATTTATTGCCATACGCAATGCTGATGCTATTGTCTGGACCTAAGGGATTATTCTTGAGAGTCCACCAAACCCCGCCCACCGAATGCCGGGGCCGCCCGCCCCCCCCCTCGCAGCATGTGTCCGCACGTACTGGCTGCTAATGGATGTTTAACATAAACATCCATTCACAGGCTGCGGGGGAACACCCACATCATTCAGTGGTCCGCGACCATTGAATGATGACGAAGGCGCACACATATAAAAGTGACTCTCAAGTCACTTACATCTGGTGATGTCAGCTGACCGCCCCCTGCACCCGCATCTTCGGGTCATTTGCATGAGAACGCCCACTGTTCTTATGGGAACACCCATGAAACGCTAGGCATTCACATATGTAATTGGATCGGCCCACCACCCCACACCCCTTGCCTGCACCCTTGGGTGAGTGTGTCCAGCGGGCACCCTGTTTGCCATGGCTGCACGCACCTGGTGAATGCACATCCACAGAAATGACCCTGTGCATGCCCATACACCCACCATCGGTCCCCTTGCGAACAATGTGAATAAGGCCCCTTGTTCATGCAGACTCTCCTTCAGCCCCAACTCTTATCGCACAATGTTAAACAATGCCATACAATTCGATGGGATGCGATTTTAAATTGTATAAGCACCCTAATGGGTGCTTACAATGTTAAATGCACCGCCACGCCCCCCCCCCCCACTATAAACGTGAACCCAAAGCGTGGCGAGCACAGCGAGCCCGCGAGGGGCGGCGGTACACATCCTACAACCTTTTCATACCCCCACTATCCACGTCGGCGTGGAGTTCATTTTATAAAGTGTGGCCAGATTTGGTGAAGTGTAAATGTGTGGGGGCCGACCATTCAGCCTGACATTCTTTGAATCATTAATCACATCAGAATGGTCCCCCACTCTGCCCCCATTCACTCCTTGTCCCCCAGTCCACCCCTTCGCTGTATTTCCCCCAGCCTGCCCCCATTCACTGTATGTCCCCCAGCCCGCCCCTCCTTCACTGTATGTCCCCCATTCACTGTATGTTCCCCACTCTACTGCCTCCATTCCCTGTATGTCCCCCAGCCTGATCCTCCTTCACTGTATGTCCCCCACTCTGCCCCCTCCCTTCTCTGTATGTTTCCCAGCCCCTTGTGTGAGCCAGAGAAAGGAGAGGCAAATCAGGCAGTGCAAGGGCAGGAGATTCTTGGGCTCCCGCTGCTGCCCTCCTCCGCTCTGCATGTTATGGGAGCAAGCTTCCCCCTTGCTGTCCCCCTCCCCAAACACTGCTGTCACTGTGATTGTGGAGTAGGGTGATAAACGATTGCAGCAGCAGGGGTAGGACGCCAAACACATCTGATTGTGGCTGCTGGCACCTCCTCACTGCAGCAGACAGCAAGGTAAAGGCGTGCTCGCCGGGCCCCACCTTTAGTGTCCTGTGCTGTGCTTTCCACAACTGATGCTCTGCCCGCTTCCTGCTGGAGTCTGCGGGCCACTTGAAATGACAGCAGGGGCCACAATTGGCCCCCGGGCCTGACTTTGGACATGCCTGGTCTAAAGGAACTTGTTCTTGAAGGTATCTCGGTATAGTCTTACCATCAATCCAATTCTCTCTTCCAAAACCAACGGCTAGCAGGCTAACACAACTGACTGCACGTGTGATGTGTGGATGTATACACTTGCATACAATAAAGTCTTTATGGTATCTGATGAAGAACTCCTCTCATTTGCTCCATCTCTTCCTCTCAAGTTGGACACATAGCTGAAGATGTTGTTGTACCAATTGGTGTGCTGATGGGTTTAGTATCTGACATGCCAAATTTATTGAGCATCTCCTCAATATGAACTTGATGGTCAACAGTAACAATCCAAATATTGAAATTTTTATGGATTCTCAGACTTAGCAGTTGGTTTGCTGGCCCAATGTCTCTGTGGCCCTTATTCTGATCGATGCGGCCGGATCCGAATATGCGGCCAGCACCGTCCGTCCTAAACCCCGCCTTCCATACGGATCGCCAACACCGTCCATACGCGGTAAGAAGCTGTCCGAACGGACCGCACGTGTATTTCTCATGAATACGCCCCCTCCATCTCAGGGAACCTCCCCCATCATTCGATGGTCGCAGAACATCGAATGCAGGGCCGAGTGCTCCACCAGCTCCCGCAACCTCAGACCACACGGGCATTTCTCCGTGCAAAAGCAGGGATCTGGGCGGGCAGCTGACATCCGGCGTTGTCATATGTCCGCCCCCTACACGTGCGTCATGGCCGCATTACCATACGTACGCCCAGCGTTTTCATGGGAACGCCCATGAAACGCGGGGAGCAAACATATGGTAATGAGCCCAAACAGCCCTTCACACCCCTCTCCACCCCCTGTTCGTAGTGTACACATTTCATGCGGAATGTTGCCGTGCGTCCGGCTCGCACATGCGCAGAGACGCCTCTGCACATGCGCAGACACAAAACATCGGCGGCACGAACGCACGCGGATATTACCGCACCAACCAGAATAAGGGCCTTTATTATTAACCTGCTAACAATAATAGGACTTTGGCTATTTGGATGTCTCAAACACAAACAACAAATCATCTGCATACACAACTATGATAAACATTTCTTGTCACACTTGTAGTATAAGCAGTAATCAGTTGTGGAACTTACAGTACACAGCTCATTGCTAACACTAACACATACTGTCAAAGTTAATGTACCAAATGTAGTGGCCATTTTGTTTTAGCTCTTACAATTAATGTTTGGTTAACGTATTTTTCCCTCTGGTAAATGCATTTACTTTGTAATGTTCCAGTGGCGCCATGTAAATTTCCTCAACTACTGTAGCTCATTGTTTAATAAGGCTGAATCAAAGTCCATATATATCAGATATAGACAAAGCAGATACGTAATGTACGGAATCTTGCAACAGGCAAGATTGTTTTCGTTTATGGCCAAGTTCCACTTGACTATGCTTCTTGAATAGTTTGCAGTTATTTATTATTTATTTAAATAACAGTTTCTTATATAGCGCACACATATTCCACAGAGAATATTTGAACATTCACATCAGTCTAGGACAAATATTAATTACACAGGTTCTGCGGCAGTTTAAAAACCTGTGTAATTAATATGTGTCTGGAATTAAAGGGATGAGGTGGTAACCCTCAGTGGAGCTTACAATCTATATTCCCTACACACACACACACACAGACATTCTGGGGTTAATTTTTGTTGGAAGCCAATTGACCTACCAGTATATTTTTGGGAGGATTGTGGGAGGATACCGAAGTACCCGGAGTAAACCCACGCAAACACAGGGAGAATATACAAACTCCGCACAGTTAGGGCCATGGTGGGAATTGAACCCATGACCTCAGCGCTGTGAGGCAGTAATGCTAACCACTATACCAGGGGTCTTCAACCCATGGCCCGCGGGCCACAAGTGGCCCACTGAGTTGTTTTGAGTGGCCCTCCACCTACCGCCTCTCATTGCTGTTAAAAAAAAAAAAAAACCTTCCGCGCTAGTCCCCTTTGCATGTGGGACACGGCAGAGGTGGATGTGCAGTGGCTGGGGTGGTCGGGACTGTGCGCGGACATGCGCATTGTGTATTTCCTGATACCGCGCACCTGTCCCCCCCTTGCGCCCTTTCAGTGCGCAGTTGCAGCCACCGCCAGTCCTCTGATGAAGCTGTTGTTTCCTTAGACCTCTGCCAGGGACATGGAGCATCTTGAGACATTGCAGAAGATTCAGGCAGGTTTCTTAGGGAAGGGGGAAGCTGGCTAAATGCAGTGGTAACTTCGGGGGGCTGACTGCAACGCGGTGCTGAGTATGGGGGGTGGGCTGGCTGCAATGCTTTGCTGACTATGGTGGGGGGGGCGTGAGCTGGCTGCAATGTTGTGCTGAACATGGGGGGGTGAATGGGCTGCAATGCGGTGCTGACTATGAGGGGGGGTTACCTGGCTGTGTGGTGTTGACTATGGGAGGGCTGGCAGGCTGTGCAATGTGGTGCTGACTATGGGGGGCAATACTGGGGCACTTTGTGAGGGACACTACTGGTGGCATTTTGTGAGGGACACTACTGGTGGCATTTTATAAGAGGCACTGCTGGGGGCATAATATATATAAGCAGGAGTATTGGGGGCATTATAGTGCAAGGTGCAATGGGCATCATGGTGTGTGGCATAATGTGTAATGGGCATTATGGTGTGTGGCACAATGTGTAATGAACATTACAGATAAACCGTGTATATTAATTTAAGTAGCCTGTCATTGTTTGGACTTGATTTGTGAGGCGAGCTAGATCACTGTGTGGACCTTAATGTTTATATGTCACTGTGTGGCCTTTAGCCAGCCAACTTAAGCGTGGAAGAACAACTATTCCTGCTGTAACCAATGTCTGGTCATGCAGGTTGCAAAAGTGAGATGTCAGGTAATGGTTTTCCTGCTAGTTCACACTCTTATAATTAGACCACGCCCCTTAGAATTAGGCCACACCCATTTTGGGAGCGCATCTACACCGCGTGCAATTTCATCAATATAATATTATGTATGGGGACCTGCATTTTTTTCTGTTCGCACTGGGACCCTAATTGTCTAGAAATAGTCCTGGTGCTGACTCTATATTGGGGATGGGGTTTATGTGTATGGGCAGCTGTGCCAACTATGTATGTAGGGGCTGTGCTATCTATAAAGGGCTGTGCTTTATGGGGGCTGCAATGTCTATCTATGAAGGACTGTGCTAATTACCACAGTAGAGATTAGTGGCCCTCAGGCTTCATTGAATTTTTTAATGTGGCCCACACTGTCGTAAAGGTTGAAGACCCCTGCACTATACCATCCGTACTGCCCGTAGTTCACAGCAGATAAAGTTACCAAGTTTCCCTCTGTATCTTTTTGTTGGTCTACTTGTTGGTTCCATTTATCTCCTGCTCTGTGGCTGAGAAATGGAGACTCTTAGGGAAAAGTTTTTTCTCTATGGAGGACAGAGCTGAAGATATGGTCACGCAGTAGCATTAAATGTCGGAGGTCATGTCGAGGGGCCTAGTGCCGCTAGGTAAGGAGACAGAGTAGAGTGAATCATAAAGAGGAATCCAACTTCTTTAGTAATGATAGTAAAAATTATCTAATTGGGTTAACCAGTTACAGTACCCTTACCTCTATACTCCTGTATGACTGCACCATTTCAAATTAGTTATACTGCTTAACTCTTACAATATTGAACGTTTTTATGCCATCTCATCTGGCCCACACAATGCAAATACTCATGTAGAGTAAAACAGCCTGAACAGAACCCATGAGTGTAATCTTGAAGATGGGACCACTCTCCAGCCCCACCCCTGGATTCACCACTGCTTGTCGCAGTAAATTTTGGCTTGTCGTCACAAAAATGTATCATGTGAGATCAATAATTCAGATGAGGCTGCCTTGTTTATTGGTGAACAGACCCATTCATATTGTATTACCATTTACTGAACCTGATTTAAAACTGGAATTTTATACAAGGCTACTTGTTTCTCCGACGTGTTTGCTCTTCGAACGCTCAATAACTAAAACCATTTTTTCCCCTTTACATCAAACGCTCGTGTTCATCGACATTAACTGTAAGCTTAGAATGTAATTTGATGCTTCTCTGTTTGACATTCTGCAGTCATTCCCGGCGTAGAAATGTTTACAAGTGGCGAGTTATATTAGTCTATAAAAAACACAGAGAGTGGTAGCGAGGGAAGATAAAAGGTCCAATCTTGTGGTATAGCATGACAGATGTATATACCATAAAAGTAATGCTTAGAAATACAATTATTCTACAAGAGATGCTTCCACGATAACTCCATCGTCAGGGATCACAAAGTCTTCCAAATGTATCATTTTCGCACTGCTGAGATACAAAGGGATACGTACGGAGAATGGAAGATCACATGACCTTTGAGAAAAATTTACTTTACTTTAGAGGAGCGAGATTAGCTCAGAAAGTGCCTGATGATGAAGGAGAGTGTCTTGGTGTAAGGCAAACAACTAGAGGTAATCATCTATGTAATAGAAAGTGCTGAAGCATTTGTTGGACTTTTCGAGAGACACCGAAAGCACGGGATCCAGATCAATCTAAAAAATGAAAGAAATAGGAATTAACCTTTATACCACCAGGCCAATAAACTCCAGGCCTGAATTGCACGGGTGGTTTATTAAATCTTCTTGAAACGCATATTAAAATGCAATGGCTTGCGTTTTACCTTACTTGGCACTTACAAGCTTAGCGAAAATTCCAATAAAGCCGTTAATTACTCAGCCTCGGAGCCAGGATTTCACCTACTTAGTATTAAAATGAGCCTTTATCAGCCAGGTACACATAAATGACTGAGAAGGCTTGAAAACAACTGTAATATTATCTGGCATTGGAAAGCGGTTATAAGAGAGAGAGAAAAAAGTTACTTTAAAAGTCTGATGGATTTTATTTAAATTGCTCTAATACAAACGGCAATAATGCGATTATTTATGTTCTGCTGAGGAAATTTAACACATTGCTTTACCAATTGACAAACAAGGTTTTGTGGTCGTGACGGCGCTACATCAGTCAAGCATAGAGAAAAAAACACTTAGCTTCAATTTCTGGTGCTGTAGCTCCTAATCTTGTTCTGTATCATATGGGTATGTCCTTATTGGGTGTTCATACTGCACCTCTAGGTGCATAGACTGCAGCACTCCCAGAAGTGGCTGGGTGAGCCGTCTGCACAAACCCCTGCAGGTAATCAGAAGATCTCGGGGTCAGGATATGCTCAGCAAGGGATTGATATGAAATCCCGGTGGTCGGAATCCCGGCGTTCAAAATCCCGACGCCGGAATCCCGACCGCCGAAATCCTGACAAGGGGGGGCCATGGATCGCCCCCCCTTGCGGGCTCGCTGTGCTCCCTTCGCAGCGGGCCGGGTGCCTCGCTATGCTTGGCACACTAATTTATTCTTCCTCTATGGGTGTCGTGGACTGGATGTTGTGTCGGGATTTCGGCGGTCGGGATTTTGGAGGTCGGGATTTCGGCTGACGAGATTCCGGCATCGGGATTTTAAACGCCGGGATTCCGACCACCGGGATTTGAACTGCATCCCCTCAGCAACAAGGATTGCCCTGAGTGAGCTGATACAGAACTTAGCAATGCAAACAACAAGGATCACCCTGAGCGGAATAGAAACAACCATCACAGTAATGCAGGCAATGTTGCCTACATTACTGTGATGTTCCACCTATGCAGTATATGCACCTGGAGGTGCAGTATGAAGACCCAATGAGGACATACCCGTATGATACAGAACAAGGGCCCTTATTCTGATCGGTGCGGATATTCCCGCATTCTTACGGAGCGGTCCGCACGCCACGGTGTTTTGCCGCATGCGGCCATCGTCCGTAGAAACGCCCACGTGTCCTCCGCATTCGGACGGACTCACTCTTTAAGAACAGGGCGTGTTTACGGACGACATACAAACCATGCGTGTGCGGGAGAAACACTCCGATTCTGCACGGTATTACAGAGTATTACAGAGTATGCACGGGAATACCGCATCCGAACGGGAGCCAAGCGGTGCTACCGCACGTAAGCGGAGTATTTACGCCAAACAACCCACTATTAAGTATCTTCTGCAATACATCACATGACCCACTTATTCAATTACCTATCCTCATAAAAAACTGCTTATTTGGAATTGGAATCAATTAGATGCCAATATATCCTTACAAGCATGCCTAACACATGCATTGCACACATTAACCCTTACAGCAATTGAAGTGCAATGGTTTCTATTACACCCTGTGTAAAAGATTATAAACAATCTACACATATACTGTTTAATGTGCAAAGAAAACCAACAACTGTGAACTTGCATAAACAATTTATTAGAAAACACAATTAACATATAAATAAAAAAATATCAAATAATAAATTAAATCAGGAGATCTCTGAGGTCCTGCAGGTCGGCTAGCAGTAGCCTCAAATGGTGGTCCGCCCGCAGGAGGGCCCCACGCACCCCCTCATCTGCCGGTGTGGTGTCATCTGTGGGCATGTCAAAGGGGCAAAAATTAGTCATGTTATTCATGCATACATTTCACATACTGCGACATAAATTGCACAAATGCTAGGTGACATGTGTGTGTATATATATATATATATATATATCTATCTATCTATGTAGAGAGATAGAGACACACATAGATAAATAGATATGACACATACATATATACATACATGCAAACTTATTTACTACATACTGTCTTTTTTTGCCTCTACCCTTTACTCGGCAGAAGACATAACAGTCATAGTGTTTCTTCTCAGTCACAACCCACCCATGACTAACCAATGACAAGCATGTCATGGCCTCCGTCAATAAGAACTTGTCACAATCTGCTCAGTCTAAGTTCAGTGATGGTTCGTGGCATGGGAGTTATGCAAATGTCAGGAATGCACAGTACACATCCTCAAAATCATAATTCTGTCTAAACCAACCTACAATTCTGTGAGGGCAAAAAAACAATCTGAACTACAGGGGGTGTTTAGGTAGAGGAGGCTCCTGGGACACTGGCAACTTCTGACTCCATTCCAAGGTAGGCCGGGCCATACTCCATTTATAGCATACATCCTAGAGTTTATAAATAACATTCACCAACAATATAGATTCCACTATTTGATGGGTCATAATCTACGATTGCAGCAGGTGAATTTAATCCACAAATGATCCACTCATCCCTTTACTCCAGGATCCTGTTTAACTACAACGGTTATGTGGCAGTCAAAATGGAGCTCCAACCCATCCCACAAACCTGTGTAATTGAGAGGTGTCCTGGATGAAAGGGATGCCTTGGACACCCCATCTAACCCGTACCTGTATCTGTAGCTACCCACTTTGGGGTCTATATGAATAGTATTGGAACAAAATTTTAAATCACCAGTGCTACATAACAAATACCAGTACAACTACTTCATGAATGATGCATTATGTAAACATACCGATCTGCTGGGACTCCGGGGCTTGGCACGCCTCCTCCCCCTCGGAATCGGAATCCTCTGGGGCAACCGTGGCCTCCTCAGCCCCCTCCTCCGCCAGCTCCTCTGCCACCATGACCACGTCCACCTCCTCCGCCACAAGCACCTCCTCCTCCACCTCCTCCTCCTCCTCCACCTCCTCCTCCTCCACCTCCTCCTCCTCCTCCTCCACCTCCTCCTCCTCCACCTCCACCACCACCACCTCCTCCTCCACCTCCTCCTCCGCCACCAACACCTCCTCCTCTGCCACCAACTCCTCTTCCACCTCCTCCACCACCACCTCCTCAGGCACCTCCTCCTCCTCCACCACCTCCTCCACCATCTCCTCCACCATCTCCTCCTCCACTTCCTCCTCCTCCACCCTTGCCGCCACCTCCTCCTCAGGGTCTTGGGCCTCCTCCTGGGCCAGGGCTGCCTCGGCCTCTTCACGGGCCTGTCGGGCTCGGGCTCGTGCTGTGTGGTAGAAAAAAAAATCATGGTCAATGTGGGGTCATTGGGGCACATGTATTAATCCATAACAAGACATACATGGAAGGGTGATAATGATGGCAAACGATGCAGGCAAGTAGCTCCTTACTGTTAATGGACTCAAAAATGTGACATTTAAATTATTATGTGATTGTTAGTAATTTGTTCAAACATTACAACCCTGGCATTTATCAATGTGTAACACATATTAGATCTGGCACATTGTATGCATCATAATCCTCAATGCTATGTCATTACATATAAAAGCCACATGACTGCATGTTAACCAGGAAGAAGCACACATAACAGTCTATGGACTTTTAAACCCATGGACACCCACTTATCATGAGACACATTTTATTGTTTATATATGCTATGTTGTAAGTGCGAAATTTCATAGCTAAAATACTCACAATCAGCAATTTCGCCCCTGATTTGCTCTAGCAGCTGGGGCTGGCGCCTGCGGAGGTCCGACCACCGCCTCTCGAGCTGCCCGATGGACCTCCGCACCCGAGTGCGGGCGTAAATACGGCGCCCTGCCGCAGCATAGGCCCTCCGCTTATGGCGGTTACTGATAAAGGGCCCCGCACGGCCCAGCCTTGTCTCCATGACGGAGACCAGAACCCTCAGCTCCGCAGGTGAAAAGGGGTCTGCCCTTCGTGTCTCCGCCATGTTAACAATGGCATCTATCAACCAATCAGGTGGTGGCATTGGTTTATCACAGTTATTTGTGTTAATAACTTTATTGTTCATCTTTACATGAACAGCGTCTCTGCGCCAACACAAATGGTGACAAATTCGCATGCCTTCAAAACAGTAGTGCTGATGTATGGCAATGAACAAATCTGATATATATAAAACACAGTGTGTATGCACTTAGCAAATCCAATGACGCCTCGCTCCGCCAAGCAACGCGTGCTATAGCTTAGCAACGCCTAGCTGTAGTTAGCATTACTTACTCTATGCATCTATGTGTATGCGTACATTTATGTTTAAAAGACACATACACATACTTGCAGGTATCCTGAGACCAGCATTATACACCAGCCCTGCCTGCCTGCCTGCCTGCCTGCCTGCCTGTCTGCCTGGCTGCCTGCTCCTTGAAATGTTGAAACATGTTAAGAAATTCAAATATCATATATATAGATATATATATATATATATATATATATATATATCTGCAAACAAATCATACATCAACACAGGAAAAAATCCCCAACACATTAGAGAATAAATCAATGTACTCACCAGTCATCAGGGATAGTATCAACTACAATAATGAAGATATAACAAACACATAAGATCCCTTGTACAAGGTATAATAATGAGCACCTATATTGAACTTCCCCCAAAACTAAGCACATATGATAAATATCTACTATTTCTTTGCCATTAGGAGGGCATGCTGGCTAATTTTCGTTTATTAACACTGACAACTAACACACTGTACTTATTTGAAGGGGGGATTTTAACTAAAATTGTTGTGTTCTGTCAACTAGATAAAATGTACCTGAAGTATCTTTGCGCCACAGAGTCCCGCAGCTGGTATCCCCTCCGGCATTCAGGGGCGCGGGATGGGCGCATGGGCGGATCTTGCGGCTCAGATGGTACCTCCCACTCATCAAAGGGTATCTCACGCCGCACAGCAATGTTATGAAAACATACACACAGGCCCACGATCCTCGACACCATTTCAGGCGCATACTGTAAGTCACCACCAGTGCGGTGGAGCACTCTAAATCGTCCCTTTAAAAGGCCAATTGAGCGCTCCACCACTTGCCTGGTGGCAACATGCGCCCGATTGAATGCCTCCTGTGGGCCCGCTGCTGGGGAGCTGTACGGCGTAAGTAGCCAGGGCGTACATGGGTAACCGGAGTCACCCAGAACCCACGCATCACGGCCTTCCAGCTCTTGTAGTCTTTGCCAAATCCCGGTTTGTCGGATAACATGAGAGTCATGGGCACTTCCGGGAAACTTCGAGTTGAAGGAGAGAATTTCCATGGATGGGCCACATACCACCATCACGTTCAGTGAGTGGAACAATTTGCGGTTCCTATATATCTTCTCACTTCGAGATGGAGGCACAAATGGTACATGGGTGCCATCCACAGCCCCTATCACATTAGGGAAGCCAGCAATTTGATGGAAGGCCTGCTGGCTTCTGCGCAGGGTCTCGGTGGCAAATGTCATGGCCATGAAGTGCCCCTTGCGCCTAAACATGGCCGACGTCACACGCCTCAGGATTCGGCAGAAGGCCGGCTGAGATATTCCAGCAAGTACTGCCACTACTTGTTGGAATGATCCTGAGGCGCAGAAATGCAACACCGCCAGCAGCTGTGTGTGAGGCGGAATTGCTGTCGTGATCCCGTGTAGAGGTTCCAGATCGCTCTCAATTAACGTGAGCAGATCCAGAATTACATGTGGCGGTAACCGGTACCTAGTAAGTACCTCATCATCGGGCATAGCAAACAGAGTCACCCGTGTGCGATAGATTCTAGCACGTCCTGGCCTCCTTGGGCGACGAGTGGGGAGAGCCGCAAGTGCCCTTAGCCTCCTCTCCATGTAGCGCATCATTGCTTCAGCAACCTATAAAGAAATGAACATAAATACTGATGCACCTATGCACATAATGGCCATATCCGACTACAACTAGATTTGTAGGCTTCAATACGTACAATAGATGGCCGCCCCGTGAAATCCCGCAGATTCATTTGACTCTATAATGCTGTAACAATAATATGAACTCAATACACACCGTCCTAAACACACAGATAAAGGTGTCAGCATTTTTTGCCGACATCATGTACTATGAGACATTTCATCTATTGCTGGGACATGTTGTCCTGCAATAGCTGAACCCACACAGGTTTAAGACCTGTGAGTGAAATAGTGAACATGTGACATGTTGCAATAATGCTACACGCACTTTGCTGGCCCAACAATCTGTAGGCAGTGAGGCAATGGTGCATACATTCATACACTTACATTGTTAATGGATATCATATCTACAAGGAGCATGGAAGAGCTTACCTTAGACCCTGACAAGTCCAGATCTGGAGACAAATGATTCTAGCAGCAAGTCACTATTTATAGGCCTCTCACATGTGTGGTCTATATCAGTAGAGATGAGTATTGCATGACTTGTGGCCTGGATTATCTAAGGGATTGGGCTACTTTTAGCTTGCAATCAAACTCCACAATACCACAGTAGTCATGAATCAAATGTCATGTCATGCTAGCAAATAGCATGTGTATTGTGCAATAGTCACAGGTGTATCAGAAGATTCTATGCAATGTTAGCATTGGTGACCAGTATTTCATGTCGAACTTTCGCCAGGTTTTACACAATGGAATTTCCGCCACCGTATGCGGCGCGAAAAAACAGCGACGTACGCTCACGCACGGAACGCAGCTGCCGCTGATGTCCGCCAAACAGGATACAGAAACAGTATATAAAGGTGTATTAGAAGGTGACAATGTTGTTGCTAACATGTCTGGATCACAACCAGAGGTGGACCCAGAGCTGCAGCAACTATTTGCCCAGATGGACTCCAGCACCACCTATGTGCCACTGCACATGCAGCCAGTGGGTAATGAGGAGGCTGCTGGCCCTTCTACAGCAGGGCTACCTGCACCTGACCATTCTACAGCAGGGCAACCTACACCTGGCCCTTCTGCAGCAGGCCAACCTGCAGCTGGCTCATATGCACCATCAGCAGAATTGTTTGGAACACAACCGGGGACTTCACAAGGTAGTACCATGGCCAGCACTTCAAGTGCAGCGACACGTGACAGGGGGCGTGGCCATGGACGTGGCAAGGGGAGAGCCAGGGCAACAGAGGAACCACCAAAAAAAAATAAGGCATATGAAGCACAGGAGCTTGCCATCCTGGTTCCCCGAGCACGTGATTGGATTGAGTGTCCATCGGAGAAGCTGACACACACACGCAGATGGAAGATTTGGGAACAGATAACGGCAGAGATTAATGAAGTAGCGCCACAAGTTCGTGAGACGGACCATGTGAAGAAGAGGCAAGTTGTTTGGTGATACATGTGCCCAGTAATAGCCAAGTAATGATTGAATTGATGCTTAGATGGATTTTGCAAATGGCCCGTGAGGTTGGTACGATACACAGACATTATTGCCATGTTATTTCGTTGAGAGTTAGAGTAGGGTGATTGTGAATGTGTATTGTAACGGTTGATATCATAGTTGCATGTAATATTATATTTTGGACATTAATCACATGTCGTAATATGTAGCACAGAGCAATGGCTGCAACAGCTAACATCTGGAGTGACATGTATTAATATGTCAACTTACATTGCAGGTGGCAGGACTTCAAAACCAACCTGAAGAGGAAGATGACCAAGCGGTGGGAACACAGCCAGACATCTGGGGCCGGGCCCATGCCATCAGGGCTAGAGCTCACCCCCCTGGAGTTGATGGCCGAGAGCTGTATATCAGTTGAGGAGATCAGGGGGGTGAGCACGATGGATAGCGAGGCCCCAGCTGAAGTGTTTGTGTCTTTTATTGAAGGTAAATATTGGTCATGCCTTAAACTTGTGCAAGTAATTATCTTAGAATGTGTCCTAATTGTGTTTATCTTTTTCCACAGACACCCCACCGCTTGGTGACGACTCTGCTCAGGAGGTGGAGGAGTCCGTGCCACCTGGCCCCAGGGGTAGGCCTGTGCAGCAGCAGCCATCGGCCCAAGCCGATTTGGCAGCCTTGGCCAACATGCTTGGGGACATCAACCAGCAGGGAGACTTGGCATCAGAACGGATGCGTAGGACCGAGGAGATCCTGGCGAGCTTGGTCAGCACCCAGCAGGCCATCGCTGCGAGCATGCAGGCCATGGCTGAGTCACATCAGGCCATGGCTGCAAGTGCTCAGGTGCTGGCCGAGCAAGCCACCCGCCAAAATGATCTCCTCCTCCACCATAATGAGCTTATGGTGGAGCTGGTTACCAGCAACAGGGTCCTAATGTCATCCGTTTCTGGTGCATTACCACCGGCAACACTCCCTGCTGGCAGGAGGGGTAGACCAGCCAACCCCTCAACATCATCTGCTCCACCTGCCCCAGCATCTGGCCGTGCCAGAAGAGCTGCTGCACAGGCCAAGGAGCCTACCAAGGCCAAACGTGGTCGCAAATGAACTTGTGGCTGCATTAATCTCCACCGTTATGTGGTCCCAAATCTTCCATTGTGCTGTGTGTGTCAGCTTCTTGTGTCCAATCACGTGCTGAGGGTAACCAGATGAGCCCTTGCTTCATATGTCCTTTTTGGTGCCCCTGTTGCCCTCTTTTGCCTGCCATTACTGTCAGCTGTACTTGAAGTGATGGCCATGGTACTATCTTGTGAAGTCCCCGGTTGTGTTCCAAATGATTCTGGTGATGGTGCATATGAGGCAGCTGCAGGTTGGCCTGCTGCAGAAGGGCCAGGTGTAGGTTGCCCTGCTGTAGAATGGTCAGGTGCAGGTTGGCCTGCTGTAGAAGGGCCAGCAGCCTCCTCATTTCCCACTGGCTGCATGTGCAGTGGCACATAGGAGGTGGTGGAGTCCATCTGTGTGCAATTATATTTGTTTTGTATTATTATTTATTTTGTTACATTCCTGCCATGTTGTTTATTTTTTTGATTTTTTATTTTTTGCTCATTGCATCACAGTGGCATTGACTGTGACATGTATCGAAATAAATTTGTTTACTTTACCAAAAATGTGTGGTTTCATGAGTACATGTCGAATACACATGTGTATTGATAGTATTAATATTCAGTCATGTCCATTGTTAGCAGTTTTAAATTGTCTGACAAGTACAGCATATGTGGGGGATTAGTAAGGTTTCCTTGAAGCAGCAATGGTTTCAATTAAAGCACTGACAAGCGGCCTATTAGTGAGTAATGAGTAAAGGAGTCGATTCTATTGGGTTCAGGTGTTAATGCTTGTAGTCATTAGGCGGTACGTTCGCCTACCGCATGAACGAGTGGTGTCCGCAAAGCAATAGTACACTTGTGGACACCGCACATTTCTGCCCTTTTTCATCGCGTGCATTCGGAGTGGTATCCGAATGTACGCCCCCCAACATAAGTGTACTCCCCCGTGTCCGCCCATGTTTCCGCCCCGTTTTGCCCACTTTGAAACTACGCCCATGTGTCATTCCGCATGACGCCCATAATACGCCCATATTTCCCGACTGATTGCGGGGAGCAGTTTTGGACGGGATTTGGCCGAACTGGTACGGAGTCAAGGCGTGGCACATGCGCGTTGCGTTCTCCACGCAGGCGCAGACGCCGTAAAGCCGCGATCCGAAAGTATGCGGTAAAGTACGCGTCAATCAGAATAAGGGCCAAGATTTGGAGCTACAGCACCAGAAATTGAAGCTAAGTATTTTTTATTTTTTTCTCTATGCTTGACTGATGTAGCGCCATCACGACCACAAAACCTTTTTTGTCAATTTGTAACCACCCCTTGGGGCTTTAAGGGATAGTCCCACTCTGTGATAGTGAGGCAGCAAAACATCAGAAGCAGCGCCCAAACGACCTTGCCAAAACCAAGATATCTACATTGCTTTACCAGTATGGGGCCAATTCAGACCTGCTCATTGAACAGCGATTTCAACCTTGTTGTGTCGATGGTGGGGGTCTGCGCACTTGCATAGGCACTATTGTGCTTGTGCAGACCCCCGCAGCAAGCGCCATCAGCAAAAGTTTCGTTCACCGGGGTGCTCGCTGCTTGATTGACGGGCAAGGGGGCGTTCCGGGGAGGTTTTATGGGAGTGCTGGCAAAAAAACGGTGGGTGCACCCATAGAAATGGTGGGTCCCTGCTCAGGTGGGCGGATGATGTCACATGACGTCAGCCCTTGCTCCTAATTCACAGAAGAACATGTGGCAGAAAAGAAAGTTCTGGGCTACTCTTCTGCTGCGACGAACAGAGGGGAAATCGTTCAATGGTAATTAACCATCAGATGATTTCTCCTCCATGCGGCCTCTTGCGAGTGAATGGGTAAGCGCACACATCCGCTTGCAGCATAGAGAGGAGATCCGGCTGGTGGAGTGGGCGTGCATTCGCCGGGGGGGTCCTTAACCTGTGTGCTAGGCTCAGAGTATACACAGCTTAGCGAGCAGGTCTGAATTGGGCACCATATGTGTAAGGTAACACCCACAACTACATCCTGTTGATGTGGGTGCGCTATGAGCTGCCGACTGTCGGGAATCCAACGTCATTAGACCATCATCGGAATCCCAACTGTCAGGTCTTCAACAGGGGGGCGACTGCTATGAAGCCCCTTGTGGGCTCGCTGGACCCCCACAAGGGAGGCCATCCGGCACCTGTGCATGTTCACCTTCTGGCAGAGCGCCCAACCTTGGCCCCAAACATTCCCGATCACCTGCATTCCCCACCTGATGCTGTATCCTAGAGACACCAACGTATATGTGACCTGCAAATCCACTGCCGAGAGCCACCTGATAACTGCACAAGTCTCCCGCCAGCCACAACTATATGGTTTTGGTGCTGCAATGTGGCTGCAACTGCGGTCGGAGCCTTCTGTGGTTGCTCTGCAGGCTGCTTCGCTATTCCAAGTCCGTCTCACTTTCATGTGCCCAGTAGGACACACATATACACGTTCGTATTCAGGTATGGGGTCATAGGGTGAACAGTAAGAAGGTTGACAGCCATTAGGTCAACCACTATTGGTCGACAGGCCATAGGTCGACACTATAAAAGGTCAATATTGCTAAGGTCGACAGGATCAAAAAGTCGACAAATGCAAATGGTCAAAATGAAAAAGGTAGACATAAAAAGGTTGACATGGGTTTTCTGGTTTTGGGTTGTCTATATCAACATACATCAACATACTGTAAGTGTACCGCGTCCCCGTGCTTTGGGCATGGTGCCTCCCTACGCTCGGCTCACTATTATACTCTTCCTCTATGTCCACTTGGATAGTAAAAAAAAAAGAATAACCATATCTTTTTGGGGGGGGGGGATGTGAAATACTTGTATTGACCTTTTTGATTGCGGCCTTTCACGTGTTAACCTATTGCACCTGTCGACCTTTTGACCAATGCAACCTAAGGTACAGATGGACCACCGCTCATTCTTGCAGGGGCTGTCACTTCCATCGCCAGCCCCCGCCAGCCGCCGCCAGGGGGCGTGTGTGCACGGGGCATTCACGCACTCCGTGGAGACGAAACTCCCACCACCATCCGCCGCCTCCCTCGCTGGTCCGCACCGCCACCCAACACCCCCGCTAACCCTGCCCATCTTCCTGAAGACGGGCAGGGTCCCACCGCCCAGTGACTGATGGAGTTCCTTTCTGTCGGCTCTTGCCAGCAGGGACGTTCTGGTGAGAGCCGAGCAAGAATGTCCGGGGCTCCATCTGTATGTCAACCTTTTCCATGCGTCAACCTGCCAACCACACTTCTGCCCTTTTCTGCGCTATGCTGATACTGCTACCTACATACTCTCCAATCTGCAGCCTCATGGATCCCATCACGTACCATGTACTCCCGCTCCACTATATGTTATGCCTGAATGTCAAACCTCCATGTGGTGCAGGATGTGCTTCAAGTGGCTCTATCCGTACAGGGTTTATCTTACTACTACACACATGTTAGTTGTCATCACATATGCCTTGGGTCCTTGCATCTCCCACAGTGTAACCTTCATCGTGCACCCAACATGGCCGCCTCAACTGGTTCACTGATGGATGGGATGAGAAATACATGGAACTGATGGTACAGTATGTAGGGATGGGACTCCTAACTCCTAACACTAGGCTGCTGCAACCATCCATTTGTGTCATCACTTCTAGACGTAACCTAGACCACCCAGGGTAATCATATGTAATGCGCCCAAGATGGCTGCCTCATCTGGTACCTTTATTGAGTGGATATGCAACTCTTGGAAGTTATGAGCCAAAATGTCTGCCCCATTGTACACTCCAGGCAGTGGCGTAGCTACGTTTTGGGCGCCCCCCGCCGTTGGGGGGGGGGGGCGCCCCCCCCCCCCCCCCCGTCGCCGCCCCGCCGAGCACCCTTACCCCGCCGCCCATACAAACCCCCCCTCAATCCCCCACAGCCTTACCTATCGCGCTGGTCCCGGCGGCTCCATTCTTCTGCTGAGGACCACCAGAAAATGGCCGCCCCCATACAGCAGACAGTTTCAGAGAACTGTGTGCTATATGGGGGCGGCCATTTTGTGGTGGTCCTCAGCAGAAGAATGGAGCCGCCGGGACCAGCGCGATAGGTAAGTCTGCGGGGATTGAGGGGGGTTTAACTATAGCACCGCAGCCCCCGGCGCCCCCACATGCACAGCGCCCCCCCCACGGTGGCGGAGGCTGCGGTGCTATAGTTACGTCCCTGACTCCAGGCATGCTTTTACCTCTGTATTAATAGGATCAGTATCATTGTTTCAGTGACAATAGGTATAACTACAGTAAGTATCCCGGCAATATTCCCAACCTGACATTATGCTACAGTATCCAACATATCTCCATTAATAATAGTCAAAAAAATTATCATACTTAGCATTTTCCATCAGACAATTTTTTTTTTTAATAACTTGTCAAAGAACCACATTAAAATGACTGATTTTCAGAGGCATGTGGTATAGTTTGTTGTCAGTGATCATGTCGACAGACATCAGGTTGACATGGGTGAAGTGTCAACATGCAGCATGTTGACATTTATTCTGTGTATCCAGATGGTATGTTGACATGATTGCCTGTCGGTACACAGTCCCTGGTGGTCTAATGGTATCTTACTTTCTTCAGCGATGTCTTCCACGACCTGGCAACTACTGACTGTGACTGGTCAGGCCCCCAATCCACCAGTGTTTTGGTATTTTCCCACTATCCCTATCCCTAATCCTTACCCCTAGCCTTCCCCATAGTGCTTAAGCTCCCTCACCTAACCCTAACCACACCCCATAGTCTAATACTAACCCTTCCCTTCAGCACCTGCTCCTAACCATCGGAATCCTCAAAATGCAGACATTTCACATGTTGATAAAGTTATTATCGATCTTGTGACTATGTCAACATTCTGAGGGTGCATACATTCAGGGCTGTTTCTAGAGGCGGACTAGCCGTGCAGCAGCCCGGGGCGCCGCACGGCTTGTCCGCCTCTAATAAATAGCCGGGGCGCCCGGCAGCTCCCCCCAGCGCCGCCTCCCTTCCTACCCTCTGGGCTCGCCTCTCACCGTCCGCCGCCGGCGCTGCTGATTAATTTCCCAGGGGAGGGGAGCGCATCGTGCGTCTCTCCTTCCCCTCTCTTACTGTGGGGTTTATTCTGGTTCAGGCGGCTGGGCCGTAAGCGTACGTTCCTGGTTATTTTTTTATCTGCGCATGCGTACCTTCTGTAATGCGCAGGGGCGACGACTTCACAACGCTCACAGACGGGTCTTTCCGTGCGCAAAAACCTGTCCGCAAGAGTACGGTCATTGTGGGCGGCATAGGGGTGTGATGAGGGGAGCGGCCAAAATAATGAGGGAAACTGGGCATAAACATGGGCGTACACGGGGGTATGTACGGTGCTACTACCGCTGCCACAAACTGATTAGCTGGGAAAAGTTGGATATGAACATGTGAATGGCCATGGAGAGGGTTACACATGGGAAACTTCTACAACACATCAATAAATGCACATAAATACCCTGGTCAGTAACTACACATAAATGTAATATTTGTTTGACACAAGAAATTACACATACAACAATTGTGTGTTAATTGTGAAAATAAATTAATTTGCTGTTCAGCATCACAGCTTAGTAGACAATTTAATATCATAAATTAAAATAAAATATTGACAAAAATAACCAACAGCAATTACAAGAGGTTGCATATCTCCAAACATGTGTTACCCTGCAAATGCAATGGTGAAAGAAATGTGGACAACAGAATACGACCTGCAACAACCAGGGAGAATACTAAGCATGATACACACCACCAAAAATAAAACCTGCATTTCTAGAGGTCAAAATAAGCACTTTAGTTCCCTTTGCACGAAAATGGATAGATGGCCAACTCAGGAAGTGGATGTCCAGTACAATTTAAAAATTTGGGGTCCAAACACAGAGGAAGTGACCCAGGTGACATTATTTTGGCCCTTTTTTCCCCTTTTTGGATGGGGGCTTGGGGACAGGGGCCTTTGGCACTGAAGGCTTGCGCCGTCTTGGCCCAGTGGACAGAGGAGGGTCAGCAGAGGTGGTAGCTTGTGGAGCAGCTTGGGGTGGGGCAGCAGATGGGGGATTGTCCCTTAGGGACCTGGCGGTGGTGAGCAGCTCCTGAGTTGCTCCTGAGGGCCCTGAGGAAGCTGACATCTGCGAAGCGCGTGCCGGCTAGCGGTGCGCAGGCAGATATTCGCAGTTTTATTATTTTCTATATATATGCATTTTGATTCTGTGTGTTAACCAGTGACCAGCTGCGATACCCCCAGACCCACGGTCACGGTCCTAACAGTTGGAGGCGGCTCCACTGGGACGAGTGCAGTCAGTCATCCTGCCAGTGTGCTTATATCCGGAGTAATCTCAGAGCGTTCTCACGCTAAGATCCGATACACACTGGGCAATTAGTACTGCTGCACTCACCGATATAGAGGGCGGTACAGACTCCAGTGTACATTTACACGCTGAGACTGCTTATAAAACGGAGCACTTTGCTCAGCACGTCCAGCCATTGGGAGGCGGCTCCAGCTGGACACTCGCAGTCAGATACCCTATTGGTGCAGTGACACCCGTGCAATTTGGAGATACTCCCCAATTACACATGTAGGGTCATCTGTCCTTTTTTCTCACTGCACTCATATTTTTCTAGAGGTGTGCAATTGTAGAGGGATTCTCCTGTAAGAGTTAGGAAGAGATTTTCACTCACGCATCTGATGAGATATATCACAGTGTGTGGAGATCCCCAATTGCCCCTCTAGTGATGATATAGAGTTAACCACCGTGTTACGCAGTGTTTAATTAAAACCTGGTCACTGAAGAGCTAATTTAAGAGGTTTTGTTCTAAAACCCGCTCTTACATTTGTAATTCTGGTCCAGCAGAATAATCTTCTGGCTCGACCAGACACACGAATCCAGTATTACACCAAAACACCTTTCTGCATATTATTTGCCTGCCACCTTGGTTTTAAATTGTGTGAACCCCACCCTTGTTTGTTATTATATGTCCTTATTTTATTTCGCAGTTCTTAAATAAAACAATAAAAGTTAAATTTTAATTGTTTGAGGTGCACCGTCATAGGACATTCTTTTTCTCTATAATATTCAAATATGTATGCGTTTTGTAGCCATGAGTTCTGTAGTTTTAAAACATGTGCATTAGTATATGGGGGGTATATGGGGTGTATATGGGGGTATATGGGGGTGTATGGGGGGTATATGGGCGGTGTATGGGGTGTATATGGGGGGTATATGTAGTCCCTCTGTTTTTGGGTGTAGCATGTCAATTAGTTAGCATGATAATTGTATTAAATATAACTGAAATGATCATTTGTAATGTTATGAGCATGACTAATGTGAATTTTTCTTTCCCCCATTTTTATGAAACCCAACCTTCTATTTCTATGCCATCAACATGAACATTTCAGCATGCGCCAGGGCACGCAAGGAAGCCCGGGAGGAGGAAGCCCGGGAGGAGGCAGCCCGGGAGGAGGAAGAGGAGGATGAGGAAGGCCGGGAGGAGGAAGAGGAGGAGGAGGAAGGCCGGGAGGAGGAAGAGGAGGAGGAGGAAGGCCGGGAGGAGGAAGAGGAGGAAGGCTGGGAGGAGGAAGAGGAGGAGGAGGAAACATTGGGGCCTGCTGGAGCCCACCCCATATCTACCTCCTCTTCCACCAGCCACTCCCCTACCCGCACCCACTCCCCTACCCCCACCAACACCCCTACCCCCACCCACACCCCTACCCCCACCCCATTTCCAACCCCCCTACACCCCCCCACCACCCACCCCCAAACCTTTCCAATCCCCACTCCAACCCACTACCTCTATCCCAACTCCAATCCCATCCCCCTTGCTCCTGACCCCCCCAACCACCGGACACCCAACCAGCAGCGAGCAGGTTGGCTCAACTAGCCGTAAGTAAATAATGTGCCTAATGTTTACCTACACATTTCTACACATAAACAATCACAACAACCACATATGTGTATCCAACATCATCATTAGTTGCAACATATCACTGCAGGTCGACCATGAGGTGTGGCCTGTTCTTCTCCAGGAACAAGGGTCCCCTTGGTGTTTTTTTGAGTGTGGCCATGCCTCACCCCTTGAATAATTGACATAACAGTACATCCAATGACATATCCGACATTAGTGGTGTTGTAGTTATGTGGGTCCAGGTGTTGGGTAACTCCACTTCCCAGCATGATGTGCAACATTAATTTATAGATTGTTTTGTTCATAGTGTGTGAGGCCATGCGGATGCATGCTTTACAAACATAGCTTTAGGCCTATAATTTGTACAGCAATGTCCTAAATTTTAATTAGTAAGGAGTGCTTAAGCCACAACAATGTCATCACCCTTAAATAGCACAGCCTAATTGTGAGGTTAGAGGTGAGTTCCCCCCTAAAAAAACTACCAATTGGGATACAGCATACATTCATCCAAGAAGGAGGAATTTATTTAATGTTATGTAATATGAACAGTATGTGTGTGTTAACATATTAGTTTTTAGTACTGTGTTTACAGCATACCCTTCTTTAATGTAGTTGAAAAATGTATGTGGCCTTCACACATAACTGACAACTTCTTATTATGTACAAATACAACAAACATTTGTGTATATTATATATTCAATATAATGTTTTTTTTCCCTTCACTACAGACACTGAACAGCACCAGGAAGATGTGGCCCAGATTTTATGTGAAATTTTCCTCACCCTTTTGTATTTAAATATTCTGTTTGGCCGACTGGAGGCCCTCCTTTAATTTTTTTTTTTTAATTATTATGTTTACAAAAAAATAAAAGGTTATGTTCAGTTAGAAGTTGCATGTGTTTTAAATCAGAAATATGTTATAGGGTTTGTAAGGGCAGGTACATACAGATGTGTAAGGTAACTTATATTTGTAATTTGAGGTGAGGGGTAACGATTGCTGTGTGAATGTGTGTGTTTTTGAGTTAAATAACACATAGTGAAAATGCATGAATGTTTAATGTTGTTAGATGAAAACATCACACATAACATCAGGGTAGGTATACATGTTAAAAATTTGGATCACACTAATTATGAACATAATTTAGTACATACACACAAACACCAACTTTATTTAAAAGTAAATTGCAATGTGGGGACACATAGATAGTGATTAAAATGCAACATTAGAACATAAAATATATACATGTAAGGAGGGTTAAAATGTATTATTTTTAGGCTGTTCATTAAGGTAGACAATTGAGGTAATAGAAAACAATAATTGATTAACAAATAGAATAATTCTTTTAATTGTCTTAATCATAGTTGAAAGGCTAGATTAGCAGGGCCATATATGTGAAGGGTATGCCAGCGTGCACGGACGTACGCTCACTCTCACGAGCGGTGACATAAGCTGAGTTTTCCATTGAAAACAATAGGGACCCCTCCGTGCAAGCTGGCGTACGCTCAGATAGCCGCAAGAAGTCGGTGGGAAGACGGATGAGAGACGTCCGTAAACGGTGGCGTACGCTCTGTTGTACGCCAGTTGTCGGAGTCTAAACGGTGATCCGTCCGTGTACGTTGGCGTACGCTCAAGTGTACGCCACTCCCCTTTGTTGGTGTTTGTGACCGTCCATATGCGGCTGTTTTGTGGGTGGACTTTAGCTCACTGGCCGCGTACGGGGAACGTACGCTGATATGGAATGTACGTACGTTTGGCCGCCGCAACCAGAATAAGGTCCCGTGTCACTGGGCTGTCAGCCAATCAGGAGACAGCCCGCGATGTATGAATGGCTGACAGCTCAGTGAAGGGGAAGGAGAGACATGCGATGCGCTCCCCTCCCCAAGGAAGATGAAGACGAGGCAGCAGCAGAGGCGATGGCAGCAGGGGGAGACACAGAGAGTGAGACAGTGAGTTACTGTATGCTGCTTCCGGCACTGACTGTGGGACATATTTGGCACTGTGGGGCATATTTGGCACTGTGGGGGCAAATATCTGTGGCACTGTGGGGTGGCATATTTGGCCTTGTCATTGTTTAGCCTTGATCTGTGAGGCGCACTAGGTCACTGTGTGGGCCTTTATATTTTTTATGTCACTGTGTGGCCTTCAGCCGGCCAACTTAAGTGCAGGAGGTGAATGACAACTCCTGCGGTAAACAATGTCTGGTCATGCAGGTCGCAAAAGTGTGATGTAAGGTAATTGTTTTCCTGCAAGACACGCCCTTATATTAAGCCACACCTCTTTTAAATTAAGCCACACCCCTATTTCGGCGCGCAATTACTTCTATGCCATGTTATGTATTTGGGGAGGGGCGCATTTTTTTTTCCTCGCCCTGGGAGCTAAATTGTCTAGAAACGGCCCTGCATACATTGTGCTGTGGACAGTTTGGCCATGTCAACATTCTACCGACCACATTGTGGTATCGGCATTTTGAATATGTAGTGTCACCATATTACAATACTACTGTGACATAAACATGGTGCGTTGCTTCTGCCGAAATAATTTTCTCATTTTGAATTCATCGCAGAGAGAAGAAAGTTTGAAACTGTTTTTGATTAATTAGTATAATGTTCTGAATTTAATATGCTCATACTTTATAATAGTCCACTTCAAAATCACATAAAACAGTTTACAAAGGTTTTGATTACTGCTTGCATAAGAAAACAAGATTAGCATAATAATTTCAGAATTTGCTTGTGTATAACTAATGCATGAGTTGCCTTGTTATGTTTTTATTATTTCCGTTTTCGTTGGGAATCTGTAATAAATAAAATAAAATAATAATTCAAAGGCGTTTAGTAGTGCAATCACAAAGCACCATCCCTTCTCTAGCAATGAAGGATTTGCTGGAACCTGTATGAGCCGTGTACAGTAATTACTGTACCGTCATGTGGTGCCTGATTACTATGCAAAATAAATAATGACCTTGCTTTCATTTAATCTTACATACATAGGAAATGTCATCTCCACAAAGGTAACCTATTCTGTTTCTTTAAATGGTGTTATCTATTATTTGCTGTACAGCTTTATTTATTTTTAGATAATTCCATTGATCTGTCACAAATAATTGTTCTATGAACATGGTCAGTGGTTTTTTATATTAATTATGTTCTTTATATTCATTATGTTAATAGGTTGGCATGCCTGTAAATACTTCTTTTATCAATCTCTTGCCTGAATAAATGGAAATGTACAGTATATAGCAGGAATGTACATGGGCTTTAAAACATATATATTACTCTGCATGGACGCACACGCACAACAAGGGGGCATGCTTTCTGCTCACGAGGATGTACCACAAGTCACCGGGCTTGGACTCACGCCACATACCCATCTATCTGTTTGCTAGGTGGCGGAGCACAGCACCGGGGGACTAATCTGCTCGGCTCACCCCGTTCTGTCTATGTGGCCGGATTGGCCAGGCTTGCCGACATTTAGGCAGCGCTTTATAGGAGATGGCATCCAGCACAGGGAAGAAGGAGGTGGGGCTGGCGGGCATGATGCGATAGGGGGTGGGACAGGGGTGGAGCTCATTGTAGGAGGCGTTTTGGGGAATGGCCATAGAAATGTGTCCTTGTGGCCAAGCCCCTATTGAACAATACTGGTATTAGAGAGGGGGGGCCAAGGGCGGTATACTCATCGGTCCACGATGAACCATTCGACAAAGGGTGCTTTGCCCACCTTTTTGGGAGGCCAGGAGGCAGGCCTGCTTTACCTAACCCCCCCCCCCCCCCACGCCCAACAGCCTAAACCTATCCCACCTTCTTTGTATGTAAACTTTCCCCCTTCTCCATAGCCTTACCATTACCTTCTCACCCTCCCCCCACAGCCTAACCCTAAGTACCCCCACTAGTGCCTAAACCTTACTCACGTCCATGGTAGCATGCTAGCTATCCTTGAATACTTACCGATCGGCAGTCGGTATTCCGGCATTGGGGATCCTGATCCATTTGGCGTTTCGGTGCCAGTCTTGTAATGGCCGCGTCAGTATTTTGAACGTCTGCATTTCCATATTAAACTTTTTGAACAAGTGGCTATATTGTTACTTATAATAGCATCAGATATGACCATGTCAGGGAAAAATTAATGTTTGTTACCAAGCAGATGTCTGGGCAGTGTTAGTCATTAGGTTGAAACTCAAAATGTGAACACTGTGGAAGTGGAAGAAGGCAAAATGCTTTGTATTTGATATTTGTTTTTAAATAAAACTGTAAAAGAGTGAAAAAAGCTAAACAAAAAAAAAGTTTTTATTCTAGAACACAATTTTAAAAGTACATTTTAAAAAAAAATACAGAAAAAAAATATGTAGCCAATTCTAAACTACTTAGCAGATGTTAGCTTTCCTTTTCCTGAATTGCAGTAGATTAATGGCAGCGTTTTAAATAAATGCTAAGGAGTAATATCATATTTTTTTCTAAATATATATCATTTTACTCCAAATTTCCAAACCTTTTTTTTTTTTTATACAATTTCATTTATTTCACTGCAAAACACTAATATACCTCATGCAACAATTCTGAAACTGTTTTGCTGAACTCTATAGAATGAATCCTCTTATGCTAATTTGATTCATTCAATATTATATGTGAGCTACTGCATTAGAACACCAGCAACGGCACTACCGCATCTCTCACCCATCATGGTACAATCTCAGGACAAACAGCCACAAAACTGCTTGCAGACCCGTTTTATGTAAATTCAGGCTACCGTAAAATGCAGCTGTTGTCGCACTAACTCATACTTGAACTGTTTTTGCGGGTAATTGGATTGATTTTTTCAGCTGCAAAACGGGTCTTCTCTGGCTTAATTAAAGGGCATTATGCAAAATGTAAAATAATTGTCGGCTGTTGGGCTAATTGGATACCACCCAATAACAGTTACCTTTAAATTCAAACAAGATTGCTTATCTATTGAATAGTGGTATCCAATGCTAGGTACACACCAGAACGATCATGATACGATGGTCGCACGATGTGCTGGAGCAGACGATCTGCTTGCAATCTGCATCCAATCTGATTCCGATATGTACCCAGTTGAAGGGGTCGTTTTCAAATCCGGACTACAGCAGATAGGATCTACAAAATGACCAAACGACCAGGATCTAAAACATGCCCAATTTACATACAATCGGTCGAGATTGTATCAAAACTGGAGGAATTGAGGCCAAATAATTCATGTGTGTAACCAGCATAAGGGGAATATTTACTAAAGCGTCTAAAAATAAAAAGAGAAGTTTCCCATAGCAACCAATCAGAATCTGGCATCATTTTCTAGAAGGTCATAGAGAAATGATAGACAGAATCTGATTGGGCAACGTCACTTCTTTTCATTTTTAGAAGCTTCAGTAAATGTACCCCTAATTATCTAATGCACTTATTAATAATAAATCTGGTACTTGTGTACTAGCACGCCGCCCACGATATTTGGTCGCACACCATATAATTGCATTGCATCGCATGGCATACACCCGATGCACTGCAATGCTATGCGATTTAAAATACGATGTTTAATTGTATAAGCACCCTAATGGGGGCTTACAATGTTAAATGCACCCCCACGCCACCCCCAGTATGAACGTGAACCCGAAGCGTGGCGAGCGTAGCGAGCCCGCGAAGGGCGGCGTTACGCGTCCTCCGTCCTTTTCATACCCCCACTATCCACGTCAGCGTGGAGTTGACTTTATATAGTGTGGCGAGCGCAGCGAGCCACCGAGCCCTAAGCGTGGTGAGCGCAGCGAGCCCCGTGAGGGGGCGCATATTACTTTACATGCATTCCGCTCGCCACTCTTCGGGCTCGTTGGCTTGCTGCGTTCGCCACACTATATAAAATCAACTCCACGCCGACGTGGATAGCTGTGCTTATACAATTTAAAATCGCATCGCATATCTCACATTTAAAAATGAATTTTAAGAATAAGATATTTTTCGAACATATTTATAATTATTTTTAGTTCCTCAGTTTGTTTTAATTGACTTTACTTACTGCCTATTTTCATATATAATTCCACCAAACTTTTTTATAAGCATAAACTTTTAATTGAAAAGTTATGCCAAGAAACGCATCTAGATATAGAAAACTGATAACAAACTTTTAAACATTAACTCATTTATTATTCCCAGCTGCAAGGTTACGGGTAAAACAAGCGATTTTTCACCAAATGACAAAACTAAGAAATACTGTTCATCAACATAGATCATTTTATTACCCTAGAATTCTAATTATTTATTCTGCAAATAATAAAACGGGAGAAATAAACAGCACGAAAGCCTAGCTTGAGCTTTACAGCATAATTTCTATCCCCAAACACATTTATATAAATCATCATTAGAATTTTTTTTTTTTTCAGACGATAAAAAAAAATATTTTTGCATAATTTTAAAATCAGTGATGCATTTTTGTCTTTTGGGACGAGTGCGGTACCTTAGTTAATCTATAGAAAAGACAAGGACTGAAATCCCAAGGACACATTGTATATTAATATATGCAAAAGCAATTTGATGTGACATTATTAATAGTCAATGTCTAGAAAGTGCTGATGACAAGTTAGGCAAGTCAGCACCAAATTAGCAGGAGAGGAAATCATTTGATTTTGGAAATATAAAGTCAAGAATATACCTGATACATGGGATCATGCACCAGTTTTGTAAATTAACTAAGCGTACGATGACTTTCACATGACACCTGAGACAGAACACTCAATACATAATGCACATGTTAAGGAAATTAATAAAGGGACTACAACATTCCTGTTATATTTTCATAGGCTAGACTCTAGCCTATGAAAATATAACAGGAATGTTGTAGTCCCATTATTAATATAGAGCAGGGGTGGCCAACCGGTCAGAGGCAAAGAGCCGAAAAATATCGTTGGTCAAGCCAAAGAGCCAACATCATGCCGAAGGCGCGCGCGCCAAAAAGGGGTGTGATCGGGGGAGTGGCCAGGGACGTGGTCATATGACACAAGGGGAGTGGCCACATGACAAAACTTTATGCCCCTAGTGCCAGATATGCCCCCCACAGTGCCAAACATCATATGCCCCCCACAGTGCCAAACATCATATGCCCCCCACAATGCCAAACATCATATTCCCCCCAGTGCCAATCATATGCCCCCCAGAATGCCAAACATCATATGCCCCCCACAGTGCCAGTCATATGCCCCCCACAGTGCCAATCATATGCCCCCCACAGTGCCAAACATCATATGCCCCCACAATGCCAAACATCATATGCCCCCCACAGTGCCAAACATCATATGCCCCCCACAGTGCCAAACATCATATGCCCCCCACAGTGCCAAACATCATATGCCCCCCACAGTGCCAAACATCATATGCCCCCCACAGTGCCAAACATTATATGCCCCCCACAGTGCCAAACATTATATGCCCCCCACAGTGCCAAACATTATATGCCCCCCACAGTGCCAAACATTATATGCCCCCCACAGTGCCAAACATTATATGCCCCCCACAGTGCCAAACATTATATGCCCCCCACAGTGCCAAACATTATATGCCCCCCACAGTGCCAAACATTATATGCCCCCACAGTGCCAAACATTATATGCCCCCACAGTGCCAAACATTATATGCCCCCCACAGTGCCAAACATCATATGCCCCCCACAGTGCCAAACATTATATGCCCCCCACAGTGCCAAACATCATATGCCCCCACAGTTAGGAAGCTGGGCCCTCCAGCACAGGTGTTGCCCACAGTGCAACACCTATGCTGGAGGGCCCAGCTTCCTAACTAAAAGCCCCACCTAGAGGGCCAGGAGGGCCCAACAAACAAATGAGCCACGGGCCAAGAAGGTTCGACTAATGCGCCCACAGGCCGGAAGGGCCTGAATGTGCCCACGGGCCTAGTGCCTGACACCCGGTGGTCTAGGGTGGATGGGGGGTAGGAGACCAAAGGCCCCTACCTGGTGTTGGGAGAGGCCGCTGGGGGGAGCTTCGTTAGCTCTTTTGCTTCCCACCCCCGCTGGCCTCTCCGGGAGCCATCTTCTTTGTTCTTCCAGAAGGCGCCGGAGATCTTCTGTCTTGATCCCGGCGTCTTCTGGCCTCTTCAGCGGCGCCGGAACTGTTCTCCCCGCCGCCGTCTTCTGCGCCGTCCTCCGGCGGCTTCTCGCCTCTTCAGGAGCGCTCCTGCGCTCCGCCGGCATGGAGACATCTCGCCCTCCCGCTGGAGTCTGATGTCAGACGCCGGGGGCGGGGTGGAAACGGCGCGGCGAGCGCTGATTGCCTCGCCGCGGCCGTTTCCTATTGGCTGCCGATGCGGCGTTTTGAATTGGCAGCCGAATTGGCGCCAAATTCAAAACCCCGATGGGAGCCACAAATTTCAGCGTGGCGAGCCGCATGCGGCTCGCGAGCCGCGGGTTGGCCACCGCTGATATAGAGTATAAGCCAGAAGATAAAACGGACATTGATGAGTCTTTGTTCGTATCAATAGTAGACATTCTAACGCCCAGTGTATTACTATATGATGGTTATTTCCTGTGGCTTCATGTGATATTTGATAGTTGCCACATACAGGTGTATAGGGAAACTAGTAATATTTCTGCTTGAGGTCATCAAGTAATTCACAATGCATCAAGGGTGTAGGGATATCAAGTATACCTTCCTGATGTACACATTTTCTTGGACATCCATCAAAGGCATTATGGGGTGTGGTGACACCCGGTAAGCACTCTTCATTAACACTTCCATCCCCGGTAGGACCAATCCCGCAGCCAGACAAGAAAGGGTGTGTGGTTTAATTGAAATGAGCATGCACAACAGCACACAAGTAGTCTCTGTCCTGTAGTCTACTGTATGATTCAACCGTAAAGGTGCAGTAGTGCAGCTGTTTCACACACTGCTTTTTTGCGAAGTATGGAACTACAGGGCTTCCATAGCATACCCTCCAACATGACCCATTCCATTAGGTACAAAATGCTCTGTTCCTGGACTTCCCTGCCAGTGGCAGTTACAGCGGTGGGGCTCCAGCACAGTTCAAAATTCAAAGAGGGGGAGTCACATCAACTGTCAGTGAGTCCAGGACAGTGATGTTTGGGGTGGCAGTGGGTGTGGCTCCACTTTTTGAATATTGGACTGTGCTGCAGCCCCACCTCCGTAACTGCCACTGGTAAGGAAGTCCAGAAACAGAACATGTTGTACCTAATGGAATGGATGGAGTATTGGAGGGTATGCCATAGCCCTGTAGGACCCAGTAAAGAAAGAGCGGTGGATAGATCATGTGACTGCGGCTGATGCCAACAGTCACGGTCGGATAACAGCCATGGCCTCATGAAACACAATACCTCCAGAGCCTTTATTGCACTCAGTGAGAACATTTCCCGTGGGGGGGGGGGGGTTTCACATGATGGCACCCTGCTCCCCTGAACAGCCCGTCACTGAAAGTAGGATACAAAACAGTTCTGCAATGGCAGGCATAAATAGAGTTAGTATTTTTGGGGGGATGATTTGTATTCGGCAATGTTGTTAATCAAGAACAAAAGCATAATTACAGCACATTTGCACAAATTAATACCTTTTACATTATTTCTATCCTTACTCATAAATGCACTGTTATCTTTATAAAATAGCTCATGCAATGTACATGTCATTGTAGAATATATTTTTCCCCATTAAATACTATCAATATGTGACTAGAATGCACAAGCAGCTTCTGCTTATTAAGATGATATGCAGCATACCTATATTCTGGCAGGAAAACATTGTAGCATCATTTTATTTTGGTCATTGATTGGTTATAAGCCCTCATTTGATAACTGTCAATTTATTATAATTAAAAAAAAGCCATAAACTATTAAACTGATTTATTTGCTAATTAGGGTGATAGATGAATTTACAGGGGACGTCCTACCGGGTTGGGATCATTGGGTAGACAGCAACATGGTTGACACCAATAGGTCAACATGCATTTAGGTAAACACCATTGCTGTGAGAGATCCTCAAAATATCCGTTACAAATGCCAGCGCCGCTCACAGCGACAGTTCTCTTTTTGGGTGCAATATTTAACTAATCTTTAATGAATTGACATTGGCTGTATTTGTATTTATTTACACTAAAGGAACAGTCGTTGTGAGAGACGCTGTCATTTTTAGCGGATATTTTGAGGATCGCGCACGACAACGTTGGCACTCAAAGGGTTAAAATGCGAAACTATGGGTACCTAAAGGTTCCATTTACAGTATGCATTTATTTTTTTAGAAAACAACATTACACCGCATTTTAGTAATATGTAATTTGCAATTTCATCGCAACTTCACCACAAACTCAGCAAAAAGGTTCTGTTTCGGATCATTGCTACCCCAGTTGGACTTCACCTGCTTATTGATCTGACCACATTGGATGTCTTTGGCGTTATACCCTGAAGTACTGGTCGCATTCATCTGTCAGGTTACAGATTGGCCCATTTTTTCAAACACAGGACCGATCCCTCTAGCGATACCCAGGACCCGCATTGTTGTATGTACCCCACCTATTTGGGACTGCTGCTATCGGTACAGTGCAGGTTATATAAATGTCCAGCACTGGGTACACCACAGCATAGCACTTGATCTGGATACACTGTTGTTTTTTTATTATTTTTTTACTATATTCTTTAAGTATTGTGTTTTATATTTATATTATTAAAACTGGCTATTCCATTGATTCACTTGGTATAGCTCATTTTATGAGCGCTGTTCCTTTGCCTTTCTCTTTAATGATGGAAAAATTGTCTAAATGAATATTTACATCAGTACTTCAATGTATGAATAACTTGATAGATTATAACACATTAGTGCTAGTATACCGCATGCTTTTGTTTCAATGTACTCTAAGTTTATGTGCGGCATAATGTTGTTCATTTAGCTGAGTGAAAGCATTTGTTTCATCGCCTCTGATTATGAAGGCGATCAGAATAAATAACTTTAACAAGAAAGTCATAAAGTTGGTGTCATTTGATTTTAAAATAACGTAGAATAAACGTGAGTGATGAAATGTTGGCTGATACAATTATGGAATCATCCTTAAGACTAGTATGGAGCCAAGTAAGGAACGAGTTATCGTTGGTTTACAATAATTATATTAGAAGTGTTGCCCAAAAAAAATAAAAAAAATAAATCCCCAATGGGACCCAGCTGCCAAACATCACAGAATATTGTCATTTATGTCTATATTTTTTTTATTATTGTACCGCAACAGTTTGTGTTATTTCTGTACAATGTGTAATATTTAATAATTATAATATTTATTTATAACCAGTTATCAATATAGCGCGCACATTTTCCGCATCACTTTACAGATAATATGTGACCGTTCCCATCAGACCCTGCCCCAGTGGAACTTACAATCTATATTCCCTGCCACATGTACTGTACACCAGACATTCTATGGTTAATTTTTTTGGGGAGCCAATAATCCAACCAGTATATTTTTGAATTTTTGGGAAAAGAGATGCACCTGGTCAGCAAAAATACCCGGGTAGGTTGTGGCATTTAAAAAACACGAGGGAGCAAACGCCTGCCGCCCTTCGCCAACTGATTGTTCACGCCTGCATGTGAATGGTTGCGCATGCAGCTGTACGGGTAAAAAAAGTATTTGATGGTCACCGTCTTTCTAATGATTTTTCACCCGCTGACAGATAGAAGTCAGTTTGAACTGATTTTTATTTGGGCCGGAGATGGACAAAAAGGGTGAGGGCACTGACGTCATGTGACACTTGCTGCCCATCCCGAGCAGGAATTGGCCCTCCTGCATTCCCCTGCCCCAGCTCGCTCTCTGCCCCCTCCTTAGTGTGTGAACACCGGCAAGTGTGATACTCGCCAAAGGTGTTTGCACATCCTGTCTGCACATGCATATTTTCTCCCATATGAATGCACAGACCCGCAACATCGGTCTCCAGACCAAATTCAGCAACTAAGGAGCCAACCTATATCACCCTCAAGGTTGGATGAATACATGGAATCATGAGATTCACACCACATACTGAAGCTCTCGTCTGCATGTCAGTGATGAATGAAAGAATTGTTAGGCCAGGTGAAATTTTCCAATCTTCAGTTGACCTGTACTGGGGAGCCACTGTCTATTATCGTCTCTGTTTGCTCTTCTTAGCTGATAGGATTGGAACTCGGTGTTGTCTTCTGCTACCGTACCTTATCAACTTCAAGGTTCCACGTGCTGCGTTTAGAAGTGCTTTTCTGCATATTCCTGAATTTGAGTTATTGTCACCTACCTGCCATCATCAATCAGCTTGATCATTCTTCTTTAGAATCTTTCATTTAAAGGCATTTGTCATGAAATTCCCAGAAGATGATCATCAGTTTCTGAGGTAGCCACAATACCGAACCTAGCCCTCACAATCATTCTACGTCCAACTCAATCAGATCACATTTCTTCCCCATTCCAGTGATGAAGGGAGTGTGATGTCATCGTAAAATGCCTTAAGGTGGCCATACACATGCAGATTTATCTTCAGATCTGGCTGGTTGGAACAAAAACATGGTTATGGATGAGAGCAAATGACAGTTGACCATTTGCTTGGAAATGCTGGAAAACTGACAAACTGTCACTCATCCATAACCATGTTTTTGTTCCAACCAGCCAGATCTGAAGATAAATCTTATTAGTGTATTGGCACCTTTAGGCACCTTGTATTGCCAAACAGCACTTGACAAGACTAAAAAAAAAAATCCTATGGACCATTAAATCAAAATTTTAAATCTTCAGGTCCTCATGTATATTTTAGATTTACGTTAAAAAAGGAGTGGTCCTCAGTGAGTGTGTGTGTGTGTCTCAGGCATAAAAATTCCAAAAAGTAGCATGCTTTACAAGCTGCCACAAATAAACCCCTGTACACCAATTGTTAAACATGGAGGTGTAAACGTGATGGTCTAGTGCCCTTTTGCCTTTTGCCATAAGTCGGTGCCTTATACCCAGATCCAAAAATACCATGATATTATGCAGTTCCATGGATCATCCTATAGCAAGATATTGACCTAGCACATATCTATAGGCTGTGCCAGAACTACCTTCAAGAGAAAGAACAAGATCATAGAAGAGTCAGCACAGATTTCATGCCCATACAGCAGATTTAGAACTGGGCAGAATGATGAAAGTAAAGCAACCTTCAAGTGCAGCAATGTAGAAAGTTCTGCAGCAATTTGGTGAAGAACTATTTGCATTATACCTTTACCAGTTATTTATATAGTGCACACATATCCAACAGTGCGTTACAGAGAATACTTGGCCATTCACATCAGTCCCTGCCCCACTGGAGCTTACAATCTATATTCCCTACCACATGTACATGCACACACATTCGCGCTAGGGTTAATGTTGGGATCCAATTAGCCTAGCAGTATATTTTTGGATTGCAGAAGGAAACCGGAATACCCAGAGGAAACCCACACAAGAATGGGGAAAATATACTACAAACGGTTAGGGTCACAGTGAGAATCAAACCCATGACCTCAGTGCTGTGAGGCAGTAATGCTAACCATTACACCATCAACCATACCACAAGTATGTTCGGGGTTACAGTATAGCTGAGAAAGATGGCATCTTTGATGGGTCAAAACATAGATTGAATTTTGTGAAAAAAATAATAATTCTGTGTGTGTGTGTTTTTAATCTACAAATGTTTATTTGTTTGTGCTTCAATTGAACTGAATCCCTGTAAATGTCTTTTGGCCAGCAAAGTATGTACTGTATGTTATACTGCTACCAATAGTATTTAGACTTGTATACTTGTGAAATTTTGTCAGATTTGACCCAATTCAGGTGGATTGGGACAATTTAAAATCTGATGTGCCTATCTGACAAAATCTTATGTGCCTGATGTGTAGGACCCAATGCACAATCCCGTGCCATTGGGTATAACCAAGAGATTGCAAGAGATTGATCCTCCTGCACATAGGATAAATCTCGAGTCAATCAGGTCCAACTTGTTGGACAATTAGTTGGACAAGTGTAAGGGGGCCTTTAAGGTAAGGTATGCGATGGACACGACCGACGCGATTTTTGGGCTATTTTTAGCCTTTTTCCCAACAATTAAAAAATCGCGTCCATCGCATGGCTTAACTTAAGAGGTGACGCGATTTAACATTGAATGCATTGTATTCAATGTTAAATTCCTATGTAAAATTGGGTCCATTGTATACCATTATAATGGCATACAATGCGACCGATGCGATGGACCCGATTTTACGTAGGGAACAATGTTAAATGGCCCAATGGACCCGATTTTTGATTGTATACCCACCCTGATGGGTATTTTGTATGTGAAATGCGCCCCCATTGTTAACGCCACCCCACGATGAACGCCAACCCGAAGCGTGGCGGCGGCATGCATCCTCTGACTTTTTTATACCCCCACTAACCACGTTGGCGTGGAATTGATTTTATATAGTGTGGCGAGCGCAATACCTGTGGGGACGCGTAATACCTGTGAAGTATTGCGTGTCCCCTTGCGGGGCTCGCTGCGCCCGCCACGCTTCGGGCTCGGTGGCTCGCTGCGCTCGCCACACTATATAAAATCAACTCCACGCCGACGTGGGTAGTGGGGGTATGAAAAGGTCGGAGGACGCGTACCGCCGCCCCCTTGCGGGCTCGCTGTGCTAGCCACGCTTCGGGTTGGCGTTCATCGTGGCGTGGCATTAACAATGGGGGGCATTTGACCCATCAGGGTGGGGATACAATGAAGATTGGGGTCTGGGGGGCATTTAACATTGGGGCCAATTAAAAATCGGGTCTCAGGGACCATTTTACATTGATTCCAATGTAAAAATCACATCGATCGCGTTGATCGCATCGCATGCGATTTGGTTGCATGTGATGCGATCTACGCGATTTTTTAGGACCCGATGGATAAAATTTTTATAGCTGGCGCCGTGCTAGGAAACAAGTACCAGAGATTTTTAAGGGGAAGTGAAGCTCACAGATACAAACATTGTAATTCAAACAGCAGAGTTGCAGGGGTTACTGATTCATATAATAATTTAAAAAGAAAACAAAAACTTTCTATCGCCAGCCCCGCCAGCGCCTGGCAGCCACCAGGGGCGCTCGCGCGGCCCATGGCAACTGACCTTTTCCCAGGTCCCCGCCGCCTCCCCTACCGCCTCCCCCGGTGCCCCTCGCCGCCCTGCTGTCCCCCCTAACCCTGCCCATCTCCCTGAAGCGGAGATGGACATTCCCCCAAACCATGAATCTCGCGGCTAATGCAGGGAGCCTGCTGCATTTAGCCGCGGGTGTCGCTGCTGCTTCGGCAAAATACGCCGATTCCCCTTCGCTCTAAAAACAGAGCGAGGGGGAATCGGCGTATGTGGGAGGTCAGTTGAATATTGACGGGGCGAGCAGAGACAGCAAGCAGGCAGCACTGTCACCGCTCGCCCCCGGCATTGAATACTCCCCATAATCACACACATGTATATAAATATATACCACCACCACCACCACCACCACCTAGACTGAGCTCCAGTAACAGATGTTATAGTTGACGTATCACTGATAACATTATGGAGCTCTGTGTACCTATAGATTTCATATTAATATAATGTGTAATATTTCAGGGTTTCGTTCTTTAATTTATTTTCCCAATGTTCCCAGGATAAGATAAATTGTCTGGAATACAATAGATGCCACCAAACTCTATCATTTTGAATGACCTTAATAAAATAGGGGAGGATTAGACTGCTGTCACCTCAGACAGTGGAAGGCCCTGCTTGATGGATCCCAGGGCGCTGTAAATCAGATCCATGTGTGACACTGAAGTAGAATTTGACAACCCTGCCTGCCATCAATAATCTCAGGTATGTGCCATCGCCAGTGGAAGCAGATAAAATCTGCAGACTATTAGTCACAGGGAATTTATTTATCCTAATGTACAGCCCACATCACAAAGCATTTGTCAACAAAAATGTCACCACTGCTAAGAAAGCCATATTTCTAAAAGTATATATCTAATAAGCATCTAAGTCAATGCTGATGCGCAGTTGTTTATACCTAGTGATAGATAATATATGGCGATCATTTATATGTTTTGGAAAGATCTGGATGAAGTAAGCTGCGAAGAGAATGGATTGATGTGGCAGGTGACGGAGTTTTCCCATTTCACACAATATAAGACTGATGGACCTGAAGAGGCCCCGGGACCCTAGTAAATATGCAGATAATGTATTAATATTCAAATAGTGTAATGGTTAGCATTACCGCCTCACAGCGCTGAGGTCATGGGTTCGATTCCCACCATGGCCCTAACTGTGCGGAGTTTGTATATTCTCCCAGTGCTTGCGTCGGTTTCCTCCGGGTACTCCGGTTTCCTCCCACAATCCAAAAATATACTTGTAGGTCAACTGGCTTCCAACAAAATTAACCCTAGAATGTCTGTGTGTGCGTGTACATGTGGTAGGGAATATAGATTGTAAGCTCCACTGGGGCAGGGACTGATGTGAATGTTCAACTATACTCTGTAAAGCGATGCGGAATATGTGTGCGCTATATAAGAAACTGTTCATAAATAAATTTATCAGCAGAAGCAAGAATAGTACACAGCAGTCTTTTATCTAGAGAGAGCATGCATGTACAAGAGGAGAAGGGTAGGGGAGATACAATGGGATCTGCCAGGTGTGTGGTAGGTCAGACCCAGGGCCATATTTGTCTCTAGGCCTGTGAGTCACTGGCCTAGGGGTGGCACCTATTACAGGTGGCAGCTGTCAGTCTGTGCATGGCCGATAAGGCTGCAGCAAGTGACTAGCAGCGGTGCTGCCGGCAAGACTCATGACGGCGGTGGTGTCACTCGTCACTCGCCGCTGCCCTCTTAGCCATGCACATGAATTACTGGCTGAGCTGAGCTGAGCCACTGCTGCCCGGTGCCCATTGGATATACTATACACACAGCCTATTGGCTGCTGTGTATAGAATGGGTGTGCAGGGGCGGTGACAGCTTAGCCGAGACTCCAGGTCCTCCTTCCCTCCGAATCCAGGGGGCCAAGTATGTTGTGCCCAGGGATGGCCTGACCCCTAAATAAGGCCCTAGTCCGACCCATGGTACAACAAGTAATCTATGGGCACTGATTTACAATTATCCTTTATTTTAGTTTAGGTGAATGAAACATTAAACTACTGTATGACAAATTGGAGCTCAACAGCGCTGAGTATAGTAAGAGTGAACATTTTAGTCATAGAAAATCCTATTAAAGGAAAGAGAGAGGCAATTGAGGGGATACAGTGCCCCAAATGTATACAATAATAAAAGGTCCATCTTGTCAAAGTCTAAATTGTTACCTTACAATAATTTCTGCTTGGTTACATGGGGGGGGGGGGGGGTGATGTGGGTATTTAAAGTACTGTATCCTACTTTGCTTCCTTCCTGCATTCCCACCCCCCATTACATATCCCACATGTGCCCCCACCACACAAATCTATCCTGTGCCCCTATTGCACATATCCTTCCTGTTCCCCCATCCCACATATCTCCCCTGTGTCCCCATCACACATATCCCCCTGTGTCCCCATCACGCATATCCCTCCTGTGTCCCCATCACACATATCCCCCCTGTGTCCCCATCACACATATCCCCCCTGTGTCCCCATCACACATATTCCTCCTGTGTCCCCATCACACATATCCCCCCTGTGTCCTCATCACACATATCCTCCCTGTGTCCCCATCACGCATATCCTCCCTGTGTCCCCATCATACATATCCCTCCTGTGTCCCCATCACACATATCCCCCCTGTGTCCCCATCATACATATCTCTCCTGTGTCCCCATCATACATATCCCCCTGTGTCCCCATCACACATATCCCTCCTGTGTCCCCATCATACATATCCCTCCTGTGTCCCCATCACACATATCCCCCCTGTGTCCCCATCACACATATTCCTCCTGTGTCCCCATCACACATATACCCCCTGTGTCCCCATCACACATATCCCTCCAATGTCCCCATCATACATATCCTCCTGTGTCCCCATCACACATATCCCCCCTGTGTCCCCATCACACATATTCCTCCTGTGTCCCCATCACACATATACCCCCTATGTCCCCATCACACATATCCCTCCAATGTCCCCATCATACATATCCCTCCTGTGTCCCCATCACACATATCCCCCCTGTGTCCCCATCACACATATTCCTCCTGTGTCCCCATCACACATATACCCCCTGTGTCCCCATCACACATATCCCTCCAATGTCCCCATCATACATATCCCCCCTGTGTCCCCATCACACATATCCTCCCTGTGTCCCCATCACGCATATCCCTCCTGTGTCCCCATCATACATATCCCTCCTGTGTCCCCATCATACATATCCCCCCTGTGTCCCCATCACACATATCTTTCCTGTGTCCCCATCACGCATATCCCTCCTGTGTCCCCATCACACATATCCCCCTGTGTTCCCATAACGCATATCCCCCCTGTGTCCTCTTCACACATATCCCCCCTGTGTCCCCATCACACATATCCCCCCTGTGTCCCCATCACACATATCCCTCCTGTGTCCCCATCATACATATCCCCCTGTGTCCCCATCACACATATCCCCCTGTGTCCCCATCACTCATATCCCTCCTGTGTCCCCATCACACATATCCCCCTGTGTCCCCACCATACATATCCTCCCTGTGTCCCCATCATACATATCCCCCTGTGTCCCCATCACACATATCCCCCTGTGTCCCCATCATACATATCCTCCCTGTGTCTCCATCATACATACCCCCTGTGTCCCCATCACAAATATAACCCTGTGTCCCCATCACACATATCCCCCTGTGTCCCCATCACGCATATCCCTCCTGTGTCCCCATCACGCATATCCCCCCTATGTCCCCATCACACATATCCCCTGTGTCCCCATCATACATATCCTCCCTGTGTCCCCATCATACATACCCCCTGTGTCCCCATCACACATATCCCCCTGTGTCCCCATCACACACACCCCCTGTGTCCCCATCACACATCCCCCCTTTGTCCCCATCATACATATCCCCCCTGTGTTCCCATCACACATATCCCCCCTGTGTCCCCATCACACATATCCCCCCTGTGTCCCCATCACACATATCCCCCCTGTGTCCCCATCACCCATATCCCCCTGTGTCCTCATCACACATATCCCCCCCTGTGTCCCCATCACACATATTCCTCCTGTGTCCCCATCACACATATCCCCCTGTGTCCCCTCGCACATATCCCCCCTGTGTCCCCATCACACATATCCCCCCTGTGTTCCCATCACACATATCCCCTGTGCCCCCACCACGCATATGCCCCCTATGTCCCCATCACACATATCCCCCTGTGTCCCCATCACACATATCCCCCCATCACACATATTCCCCCTGTGTCCCCATCGCACATATCCCCCTGTGTCCCCATCGCACATATCCCCCTGTGTCCCCATCGCACATATCCCCCCTGTGTCCCCATCGCACATATCCCCCCCTGTGTCCCCATCACACATATACCCCCTGTGTCCCCATCAGACATATCCCCCTGTGTCCCCATCACACATATCCCCCATGTGTTCCCATCACACATATCCCCCATGTGTTCCCATCACACATATCCCCCTGTGTCCCCACCACACATATCCCCCCTGTGTCCCCACCACACATATCCCCCCTGTGTCCCCATCCCACATATCCCCCATGTGTTCCCATCACACATATCCCCCTGGGTCCCCACCACACATATCCCCCTGTGTCCCCATCACACATATCCCCCATGTGTTCCCATCACACATATCCCCCTGTGTCCCCACCACACATATTCCTCCTGTAAACACCTTTAAGTATATATCTGTAAGACAGGCCAAGTGCAGATATTGCATGTGCACATGCTTAGTGTCCCTTGCTGTGCGGCACAGCAGCTGGGAGTAGCAGCGCTCAGCATATTTTTAGAAATAGAATTTTGTCTGGATTTTGCTGAGGTTGTACTTACCGTATATACTCGAGTATAAGTCGACCCGAATATAAGCCGAGGCACCTAATTTTACAACAAAAAACCTGGGAAAACTTATTGACTCAAGTGGGACCCTCACTCGAGTATAAGCCGAGGGGGTCTTTTTCAGCATTAAAAATGTTCTGAAAAAGTAGGCTTATACTCGAGTATATATGGTATACTTTTTTAGACCTGCAAAATTCAATCATGAATGAGATTTCATATTGTTGGAGTCCCATTACAAACCTGGACATATAACCAAGCCACCCAATGGTTCTGCATGGTTAAAGAAATACCTAAAGAGCAGGGCCTGTAAAATGTCCCCATATATGCCTTGTGTCCTTGTATAGCTTGTCTTACACAGTCTATCCTTTGTGATGAGAGGAGGAGAAAGCAGGCTATCGACTGGGGGCAGCATGGACTTGCAGTTCATATGACCCAGAGGTCAGTAATTGTGTCCTTTTTGAGGAATAAGCGTGAAGGGCACTACTACTGTGGGAGTTATGTGTAAGTGGCACTACTACTGTGGGCAGTATGTGTAATGGGTACTACTACTACTGTGGGCATTATGTGTATAAGGGGAACTACTGTGAAGTGTAACATGTATCAGGGGAGCTACTGTGGGGAGATATGTGTATAAGGGACACTACCCTGTGGTGTAATATGAATCAGGGGGTCTACAGTATGTGTAATTTGAATTGGAGGAACTATTGTGAGGTCACGTTCCTTACTTGTGAGACCACACCCACTTTTATGATGCATGTGATGTTTCTGTATGAGTTATGGGAGGGATCGAAATTATAGTTTGCAGTGGGGGCACTGAACACCCTAGCATTGGCACTGGGCACAACCATCTTTTTGTGTTAATCCCCCCCCCCCCCAAAAAAAAAAAAAATGTGATCAATGTATACTACAGTATATATAATATACATCACAGTACAATATGGCATTTCTGCCTTTGTACAATTAGCATTAGTGCTACATTAGGAAAGGAAGAAGTTTATAGGTTAGTTATTTATAATATCCACCCATTACAACTATTGACAATGGGGCGTCGCCATCATGAACATCAATATTGTCATTGTCGACTTTTGACTACTTCCAGCTACATACCAGTGGAGCCCACAATATGGATGCTTCCATAGGTCGACACCATATGGTTGACTACATATGGTTGATTTACGTATGTTCAACATATGGTCAACACAAAGAGAAGTTTGACTGTTCTGACCGTAAAGAAATTCTTTCTACTAGCTGAATGAAATCTTTTTTCTTCTAATCTATACTCATGCCCTCGCGTCCTAGATTCCTTTCTAGTAGAAAAGAGGGTGCGTGACAGTTCCTTATATTGGCCCTTGATATACTTGTACATGTTGAGCATGTCCCCCCTTAAACGTCTCTTTTCCAATGTAAATAGTCCCAAATTGTTTAATCTCTCCCCGTAGCTTAAATTCTCCATTCCCCTAATAAGCTTTGTTGCTCGCCTTTGGACTTTTTCTAATTCTATGATGTCCTTTTTATAGTGTGGGGCCCAGAACTGCACTCCGTACTCTAGGTGAGGTCTCACCAATGCTTTATATAGTGGCATAATTACCCTTGAGTCCCTAGTTTCCATTCCCCTCTTAATACATGCCAGAATTTTGTTGGCCTTTTTTGTAGCTACATTACAATGGGCACTACATCCTAGTTTGCTGTCTATTTGGACTCCTAGGTCCTTTTCAAGTATGGAATTACCAAGTTCCTCTCCGCTAAGGTTGTAACTTGCACACTGGTTGTGTCTCCCAAGGTGCATAACCTTACATTTATCTACATTGAACCTCATCTTCCATTTTTTTGCCCACGCATCTAGAGTGACCAGACATTTCCAACTTAGACATTGTCAACCTAAAAACCTGCACCCAAGTGAACCATGCATCAAGCTACCACAAATAGCCGTTGCGATGTATCCAGAGCCCTGACATCAAATGACCCCCGAACCATACAATACCGCCGCACTAAAATTACAATATGTACTAAAAGAGCTATTTATGGAATAAGTTACATCTTTACTCTGGCTTCTCTGCTTAATCATTCGACAAATGTGCCAAATTACCATACGGGGCCGGTGACTTAGCACACCAATCAGAAAGCAATATTTTCCTGATCAGCAGCAGTCGGTAAGCGGAGACCAGAAGACTGAATCTACTATTAGGCTCCAGTGCAGGAACGTTATCAAGTGTGGCAAGACTAATCTGTTCTTCCAAGCCGATCAATGCCTTGCCTCTCTCTCCTCCAAAAATATTTTTAGTTCAGAGAAACAAATGGATGTTTGTGTCATTGAAAAGTGTGATAAATATTGGACTGAAGCAACAGAAGAGTATATAATGAATTCCTCAGAAAATGATCAAATAATGCCAGAAATAGCCAGATGAACGGAAAGAACTGAAGAGCATTGTACCTGTGCGGTGTCACTATTGTGACCCTGGCTTTGTACAGAATATTATAAAGATTCATTGATCTATATTCGATGATAAGAATTTTTTTCAGTGAATGATATCTTGTCAAGTAATCAGGGGGCAGTCAGGAAAATACATTTACTTACAAGCTGGACTGATGGTTAAAATGTCAACATCGCATATACATTAAATATGGACTTTTACATTGGGATTACAGTAAAATTGAGTTTGAAAGGTGGGCAACCCCCCCGGTTTCTGGGGGACCCCCGCTCACCCCCCTGATCGCGGCTTCCTCCCCCTCACCTCGCCGTTTAAGTAACCCGATCTGCTGATCTCCACGGAGGGGGCGGAGCTAAAGTGGCATAATCGCATCATTTTAGCCCCGCCCCCTCTGAGGAAATCGGCAAATCGGGTCAGTTTCCGTCATGGGCAGGGCCGGTGCAAGGCACCGGAGCGCCACAGGCGAGTCGGGGTGGGGGCACCCCGGTGCCGGGGGAGGGGGGGGACACCTGTCCTGCGGCGCTGTGTATTTAAAGCTGGTGGTGGAGGCAGCAAGGGGTCCCTGCAGTCAATAAGAAATAACGAGCGCTATCCGCCGGGCTATGCGGAAGCGCTTCTGTTGTGAAAACACTGGCCGGCGCTGATTGGCTGCCTCCACAGCGCCGCAGGACAGGTACCCCCGTGGCACGGAGGGGCAAAATGTCGCCCTCCAGTGGCCGGCGCCCTAGGCAAATGCCTAGATTTGCCTAGTGGTGGCGCCGGCCCTGGTCATGGGGGTGAGGCTTAATGATGGCACGCTTAGGCCCCGCCCCTGAACTCCTGCTGAGAGTCTCCTCTCAAGGCTTCTCCCGTAGAGGAGATTACAAAAGTCGGCAGCTCTGGGGTTAGGGATGATTAGGATTAGCAGTAGGGTTTTGACCATGTTTTTTTAATTCCCTTCTCAACATTCTATGGTCACTGTTGACCTAATATACCAGACAGAAATCCTTCCTGCACACCCTGGTCTCCCCGTACCAACAGCAGGGGCATTTAATGGTCAGTTTTGGGCAGAATGTATTATCAAAGGGCAATACATTCAGCCACACATTGCTGACATACTATAATGACATGGGACTGCGATGGACCGCTCTCCCGATAACAGCTGTACTTTGCCATGGACACTGGACTTCTGGGTTTATTACCATGTTAAGCTAATGCATCTCAAACTTTTTCATGTGTCAACTTTTTGACTGTCGACCTTGACACACCGTCGACCTAACAATTCACATCCTTGGTATGTTTATGTGTATTTACAGATAATGGTAGATATAAAAGTTACCTCTGGCAAAACTGTATGTATACATATATTACATTGTATTCAACCATTATAAACACCGGTGTTGATCATTAGGTGACCACAATGTTGGTCGACAATCATTAGGTCGACACCATTAGGTTTAGGTCGATAATTGGTCTAGGTCGACATGCATTTAGGTGAATATTGGTCTAGGTCGACATTAATCTAGGTCGACATGAGTTAGGTCGACAGGGTCATTAGGTCGACAGAGTCATTAGGTCGAAATGGGTTATGTCAACAGTCAAAAAGTCGACATAGGGTTTTTCACATTATTTTGTCCCGAATGTTGACACCGTCGACATGGACACTGAAAGAGCACCGCATCCCATCACATGGCTCGCTGCACTTGCCATGCTTCGGCCATGGTGCCTCACTGTGCTTGGCACACTATTTAATTCTACCACCACACCCTAGTGGATGCTAGGGCATGAAATACCGCCTGTCGGCACATGTCGGCTCAGGAAAAATGTAAAAAACAACATGTCGACCTTTTGACTGTTGACCATCATGCTGGTGACCCAATGACCATATGCCATAAACACTGTAGTTTTTATCCAATCTCAAAAATTTGACCATTCAAAATTAAAATTTTCCTTTCCTCAGTGATCAGCATCCGGACCGAAAAAATCCTACGTCGTTACTGTATAATTCTCATGCACTTTCAAATTAGTTTCTTACACTTTTTATCTAATAGACATTACCTAAACTTCAAAGGCAAGATGACAATATAAAAACCATGCGTGTTCATATCCCAAATCTAAATATTTCAGTAGATTGGTGAAGTTGTAGATATTTTGCATCGCATTTGTCTGAGTACAGATGAGATAGATTTCCTGTTACAGAGAATAATTTACTCATTCCGTGGCAGCCAGAAGAACTTAGGGGAAGATGTCACAAGACTTGGCGAGTGGTAAAGTACAGAGAGAGATAAACTACCAAGAAATCAGCTCCAGTCATTTTGAAATCACAAATACAATCAAATACATCACCAGACAACTCAGAAAGGAAACAACAGTACATGGATATTTACCAAGATTCGTGTGTGCAAACACAAATGAGAATTGGGCACGAATCTTGGGAAATCTAGTCCTTATTATGTCAAGTGGAACCCTTCTGGGCACCTAGCAGGCTCCAGAGCAGAGGCGGATTGGCCCACCTGGAACCCGGGACATTTCCCGGTAGGCCGGACCAGATTTCCCTCTGGCTGGGCCGCCTACCATGGTTCCAGGGCTGCCGCTGGCGTCACTCTGTATAGGCAAGCGGCCGCAGCCTGGTCACAAACGGCAGCATAGCCTAAAACAAATATGGCCGCAGCATATATGCATATATTGGGTGGGATGTACTAAAGGAAAATGCGGTAAAACGGGGGTTTTAGAGTAGTGTCCGCACCCTCCCCAGACCATAGCGTTAGCAGCACCCCCCCCCCCCCCCCCCGGGGTAGCAGACCCCCTTTCCCCTGGTCATAGCGTTTGCAGCGCCCCCCATCTTGCCCCCCCCCCCCCCCCCTGGGCTGTAGCATCAGCACACACACACACCCCATTCCCGGGCCGGATTTTGATCCCAATCCGCCCCTGCTCCATAGCACAAGGATAGAGAGATCTCTATGAAATCACCATGCCCTGTGCATCAAACACTTCCAAGAGATATATGGGCATTAAGCAATGAAGATAATGGCAGTGCCATCAGCAATTATACCCACTGAGACTTAATACATCTCATCCACAGCATGTAACATGGAAGATAGGAGCTGAGTGGATGGTATGTTATTTCTCTTAACTTTTATTTAAAGCTTAGTACATCCCAAACCCGCCAATTACACATCCTCCTCTTCTTCCTCTTCTTCTTGCTGCATGACTCCGACATGCTGTAAAAGAAAATGCTGCTTAGCAGCATCGCTTTACTGCATTGGGGGTCATGCAGCAGCACAGGAGGACCTGAAGATCACGACTGGTCCCTGGCTCTAGATGAATTTATTTATTTTCTCACAGTGATCGGCTTGTGTGTCCATTAGACAAATATAGGTAATCGCATTGACTGGTCTCCAGGATAGCTTTTCCTGCATACAGTCATAAGCTGTGCTGGAGGTTGGATTTGCAGTGAGCCCTGTGATTGCGCTATCTCAAAATGGCATTATTATCACAGGGCTCACTGCCATATTTTTTTTTTTACTTTTATTATTTAGTAATTTGGCCAGATCACATCTCCCATTATGCTAAAAACTGTTCCAAATGCTGTTCATGCATTTTATGATTCTAAAATAATGCTTTCATATTATTTTAGTAAAACATTTTTTATTAAATCTCAGCCTTAGGGGTCCATTTACTAACATTATTTTTACACAAAAAAAAAATGTAGTCTTGTCAAATTGACATAAAAAACATTGCAGTGAGCCCTGTGATAATAACGTCAGCTTCAGCTGGTGAATCACAGAGGCTCACATGCTAATCCTGGCTTTTGCAGTGACAGCAGTGCAGGGGCGGGGCCCAGTGTGATAAGCAATATGTGTCTGATGGACATACTGTACAATCATACTTCCCCAGAGTCAGTTGGTACATGGTTGAAACAGTCAGTGTTGGCACTATGACCCCATTATCATTCTCCTATCGACATTATAAATGTTGACATGCCCTACTTAAGTCGAATGTTGACATGCAGACAAAAACTAGTCAGAACTCTGTGCCAGTGATGGGTGAATGATGTACAGAGAATAAGTAACAATTTTGAGGACTTATTGAGGAAAACATTCTCACGTACGATGAGTTTTTAACAATTTTTTTGTAAATGTGCGGTTGTTTACCTCCTTTTATTCTTTATTTTCATCTTTTTTTTTATCTATTTTTTTTGTGTATGTTTTGTCAGGGTCATTAATTCAGAATTATTCACTAGGTGTTCTAATTAAAGTAAAGTGCAGACAGAACCCCGGCTTCTATAAAAGAATCATGCTGATGTGCTTTGTGAAGTCTGTTTTGAAATTTGTGCCTCATATTTTATTTCCTTTATGTTAAAAAATTGAATAAGGTTTTCAAAGTATTGTGCTTCAAGTGTTGCAATTGTCTGAGACACAGGAGAGTAGCAGTCACTCATCACTATTTGGGTTATTATCCAGAAGGAGCTGGTTTGGTTGTTAATTTATAGGGAAACAGCTCTGTGGGAATGCGCTGTATTTACATCTTAATTATTTTGCTTATGTTCATTGTCGTGTTGATAATTTACCTGCGGTGCTTTTTGATGGTTGTGCTGTGAGCACCATACCTCCCAACAGTCCCGATTACAGCGGGACAGTCCCGATTATCAGGGCCTGTCCCGCTGTCCCTCCCGCGGCCGGCACTGTCCCGCGGTGAGGGGGGCTGTTGGGAGTCCCCCCTGTAGGCTGCTAAGCAGCGGGGAATAAACGCTGTGCGCATGCGCACAGCGTCTATTCCCGTAGCCAGGGGGCTGGGGGCATGGCTAGAGGCTCACAGAGCCTCTGGGTCATGCTCCCATAGCGGCAAAATGGGGGAGTGGCCTCGCGGGAGAGCCGCGATTATAGGTCACGCCCCCGAAATTTTCAACGCACCTCCGGCGCGCAGGAGCTGCGTCCCGCTTCCGACTGGTCCAAAGTAGGGAGGTATTGTGTGTGTTCAGGTATAGTGTTCAGGTATAGTGTGTGATCAGCTGTGGTGCCTGGCCGGTGTGTGTTCAGCTGTGGTGCCTGGCCGGTGTGTGTTCAGCTGTGGTGCCTGGCCGGTGTGTGTTCAGCTATGGTGCCTGGCCGGTGTGTGTTCAGCTGTGGTGCCTGGCCGGTGTGTGTTCAGCTGTGGTGCCTGGGCAGTGTGTGTTCAGATGGGGTGCCTTTCCTCTATGAATTGATCCTTTCAGGTCCGCAATGTTCCACCTAAACGTGAAGTCATATGCGGGTGGAGCGGTGCTGCAGAATCTTCTATTTTTGGAGGTGGAGGTGGTCCAGGCCCCAAAATTTCAGAATGCAGCCCAGCTGTCTACTCACACATAGGGGGTTATTTTGGTTGGTACTGTGAAACGTAAATATGGTCCGTCACACCGTACGTTTCCTGTACGCTCACGGTGAGCGTAAGTCCGCCTACAGAACAGCTGCACACGGACGGTCACAGACACCGACAATGGGGAGTGGCGTACACTTGAGCGTACGCCACCGTGTACGAATGGATCTCCCTCTTAGCCACCGATACCTGGCGTACATCAGAGCGTACGCCACAGTGCACGGACGGATCTCGTCCGTTTTCCCACCGACACTTTCCGTATATCTGAGCGTACGCCACATGCAAACATGTTCTAATATTGTTCAAAATAAGACTTTAGAGTGTGATAGGCAGATGTTGGGATCCTTTGTTAGAGATATGTGATCGCAATAATCTGCTTGGTGGCCAGGGGCTGGCTGGCAAATTTTAACTTGGGGGGCAAGTAGAGAGCACCGGCCCACAAGTAAATATTAATACTGGAGTTGCTTAACATACATACATATATATATATATACAGTGGTCGAAGTGGGGCGGTATACGGGGGTATGGCATACCCCCACTTTAATCTGAAGATAAAAAAAAAAAGTTTTTTTTCCCCCTCAGGATGCTCTCTGATCACTCAGCAGCACATATTGTGCTTTTGTAATACCCCTGTACAACGGGGCAGTCTGGCAGGGGACGTTGATGGACAGGGGGGTGTCCGAAGGTGCGCACTATATTCACTCTTTACTTTTCCATACCCCCACTTCAAAATTTCCATACCCCCACTTCAAAATTTCCACTTCGACCACTGTATATATATATATATATATATATATATATATATATATATATATATATATATATATAGTGCTGCAGCTTCTGCATACCTGGCGATCCAACAACTACAGTATTTACACCGTAAATGCCCATTTCATATTATACGACACTCTGTAATGCCCGTTACACATTATATCAAACACCAAAATGCCCATTACACATAGTGCCACACACCATAATACTCATTACATGTTATGCCACACGCCATAATGCCATTACACATTCTGCTACACACCATAATGCCCATTACAAGTTATACCACTAACCGTAATGCCCATTACAAGTTTTGCGACATACCATAATTCCTGTTAAATTTTATGCCATAAAAGTGCCACTTACCTACATGCTCATTGTTACATGCTCATTGCCAGAGCTTTCTTACTCAATGTCAGGGGATACATGCTTCTTGCCAGGGATTTCATTCTTATTGCTATCTGCCGGGGGAAGTTACATGCTCATTGCCAGGGGGAGGTACATGGTCAGTGCCAAGGGGACTTACATGTTTGTTGTCCAGGAGGGACCTACATGCTTGTTGCCAAGGGGACCTACACACTCATTGCCCAGTGGGTTCCTTCATGGGTGTAACTAGAAGTTTGTGGATGCTATAGCAACATTTCTGAAAGGACCTCCCTTCTTTATAGAAGGGAGGTGCAGGCTGACACAGACATGGGAAGTGTGCGGATAAAAGGTGCCTCAAATACTAGGGTAGTGTCACACACACAGAATTCGGGAGTGTACCATTTGTTATACAAAGGATGGGGGTAGAGGGTGCCCCAGACATTGAGGGAGGAGGACAGGGGTTACACCCTGAGGATTAGGGGGTAGAAGGGCGAGGATGGGGGCATGGTGTCTCACATGTACACATGGATAGGGAGTTGAGCAGGGTCACAGGCACAGAGGAAGTGGGGGAAAAGGTGTCACACACAGGTGAAGGGGGTACAGGGGGCTCAAACAGGGGGGGTAGAGGGGGTCATATACAAAGTAAGGGGGTTACACACACAGGGGGTTGGTGGTTATAGCGAGCCTTGGGCACTCACCAATCTGTGAGGGGAAGCTGCAGGGTAACAGGGAGGCTTGAGGATCCAGGGACAGAGAGAATGCTCCAGTACCACAGTGCTGCCCAGCTTGGGGAATGTACAAGTGAGACCCGGCCCCTGCGCAGGAATAGGACTTGGAAGAACAGATCTGCTTCGTGCACGCCGCGGCTGCAGGAGGTGCCACTTCCCCCATGGTGCGAGAGAAGATTGATTACACCCCTGTGTTCCTTTAAACAGCGCTCCAGCCGGGAAGCGCTGGGCGCGCTGCGCTGCTCTGACAGACACTAGAGGTCATACAAACCTCTAGTGTCTGTCTCCTGCAAGGCGGCGGCCATCTTTGATGTGGCCACCACATATAGAGACTACGGCACCGGCTCCCCTGTCAGCGCCGCAGTCTGGGGAGAAGGGAGCTGGTGATCATTAGGCGAGCGCACGCATATATCCACAGGACACACTGGACCACGAGGGCCCTTCTTGAAGTTTGAGGTGGCCCGAGACACTCGGTAAGAGAGTGGCCCGGAGGGCATATGGCACTCTGCCCCCCGGCCCAGCCCGCCACTGTTGGTGGCATCTTACATACAGAGTGTGCTACATAAAGTTCATAGCAGATATGAAAGTGCATAATATATGTTCTTGGGCAAAAATATACAGATTGTGTGCAAAATAGTGGCCATGGCCTGCAGCATTGCTTATTACATTCAGGTGTATGTGTTTGAGTAGTAATCAGCGTTAATTAGCAGACCCAGGCGTCCGCTCTCATGCGGTATCTCTAGGGGTGGTCTGGAGCTATCTTTGGCGTCCGCTTGTTTTTGGGCCAAAATGCACGATGCGTTCGCCGATTGAGGCGGTTGTGGCACTGTGCATTTTGTGTGCACACCCCATGTACGCCCATGTTTACGCCCTGTTTTCCTCATTATTACGACCGCTCCCATAAAAACGCCCACATGCCGCCCACAATGACCGTGTTCTTGTGGACAGGTTTTTTCGCACGGAGAGACCCGTCCGTGAGCGGTGTGAGGTCGCCGCACATGCGAATTGCTAAAGATACGCATGCGCAGATGGAAAAAAAAAACGATCCGCCCGTATACGGTCCCACCGTACCAAACAGAATAAGGCCCATAATCTCAGACCTTCCAGTGTACAACCACAGGAATAGACGAATAAAATATAGGCATTTTCTGAGAACCGTTATAGGCAACATTCCCCCATATACAGAGCACAAGAAGCTGATTTCCTATCACATTATCCTACAGTACTTTACATGATTGCTGCGAAGCACGTACCACAGTCACTTCTCAGCCACGATAATAGCTGCAATTTCCACCTACAAAAAAAGCAGGCAATAATAACATATTTATTTTTAACCAAACTGCTTTATGATTACATGGCGGTAACAAATTGTGGAAAAAGTGTAACCTTCGAAGTTGCTGCATATTTTAAGGACACATCTACAGGTTTCCCACTTTCCTATAGAATATTACGGCTCCTAACAAGCGGACGAGGACATTTCCCTACAGATTGAATTTTCCAGTAAATTGCAGAGCTTTACATTATCGTCTATTACCAGAGTCCATTCCGTGTCTATCCAGCCGCGTGGTTTTCTTCTTCTTCATGGAAATAAATATAGAAATAAAAAACAATGTTTGATTATTTTGTTAGGCCTTGAGAACAGGATACAAGATTGGTTGTGCCTTGTAAAATAATTGCCGCTTTAAGAATGTGTCCACCCTCGGCCGAAATCACGCACCTTTGGCAAACTCAGACCCTGTTATTTATACCCTCTAGACTTTTTAAACTGTAGAATTTAAGGATAAAACAATTTCTACATTCAATAAGGTGACAATAATTATGTTAGGGAGTAAAAAAAAACAAAAAAACAATGTATTTTTGTGATTGGTTTGCACCCGTTCAATAATAAATGATTGCTAAATGGAGCTACAGTACTGCAACAAAGCTATCGCCGAGGGTTAATAAATATCATCTATATACATGTCTAGTGGCTGTTTGTGTGTCTCTGAAACACTGTCATCTGTTGTCAGCGAGTGATATATTATATCTTGCATGTAACCAGTTGCATGTAACCACCACTGTGTAGTTGGACTTAAGATATCGGGGCAGATTTATTAAGCTTGGAGAAGAGATAAACTGGAGATAAAGCGGAGAAAAGGTAAAAGGAGATAAAGCACCAGCCAATCAACTCCCAACTGTCTTTTTCAAACACAGCTGATTGGCTGGTGCTTTATCTCCTTTTACCTTTTCTCCAGTTTATCTCCAGTTTATCTCTTCTCCAAGCTTAATACATCTGGCCCTTAGTCTTGGCTAGGCATCCAGGGCCAGATTAACAATGGGGCGGATGAATGTCCATTCTCATGACAGCATGATGGTCACCAGACAGACACCAGCTGCCACGTGGTTGGCCATAAAATTGTATTCCGTTTGTCCGCACAACTATGCAATTTTTGTACTTTTATATATTTAAGGAAACAAAGTAATTTAGGGGTTTATTCTGGTTCACTCCTTCTGGCAAATTCGTTCGTAGCTGGACAAAACCATGTGCACTGCAAGTGGAGCAGATGTCACTTGTGCAGAGAGAGTTAGATTTGGGTGAGTTATTTTGTTTCTGTGCAGGGTAAATACTGGCTGCATTATTTTTACACTGCAATATAGATCTCACTTTGAAGTAAAACCCCACCCAAATCTAATTCTCTCTGCACAAGTTACATCTGCCCCACCTGCAGTGCACATGGTTTTGTCCATCTAAGAAGGAATTTGCCAGAAGGAGTGAACCAGAATAACCCCCTTAACCTCAAACGGGTATGGGTCGTTAGGTCGACCCAAGAAAGGTTGACACTCCTTAGGTCGAAACCGGAAGGTTGACAGGCAGATGGTTGACAGAGACTGAAGGACGTCAGGGTCCTTAGGTGGACCGGCGGAAGGTCGAAAATGCAGTAGGTTGACACATTTTTTTTTCTGAGTCTAGATCTAGCTGTCTAGTTCTGGACACTGTCTAAGTGTACGGCAGCTCCTCGGATTGCTGGCGCACTGTCCTCGCTACACTCGGCACACTATTCTATCATCCCTCCATGCTTTTTGAGGAGGCTAGAGGAGGCTAGAGGAGGCATCGGGCCCCTCTAGCATCCTCAAAAACGGTCTGCTGTTAGGGGCGGCCATTTTTTGTGGGTCATTTTCATTAAGCCTGCCAGGAAGACAGCCGCCCGTGACCGCAGACAAGAGATAAGTAGCATCTGTGGGTTCCGACAGCAGCAGCGGCAAAATATAGTTACGTCACTGCGACTGCCAGCATGCAAACCCCCATCCCATCACTAACACCCCTTTCACACTGAAGCCCCGGCTCCAACTGTGTCCACCCTGGGATACTGAACATAGGAACATTTACACCTTTCACAGTGTTGGGTGGTCCTGGGTCATCACCATATAGGATGCTTGGAGATGATGTCATCTGCCATTGCCCCTTGAACCTGCCAATCAGCAGCCTTTTAGGCATGAGTGAGGCTGCGCATCTGCTGATCGCCATAGATCATCCTGGTGAATTGTGCGTCAGTAGTTCATTAAGGCTGCGGCAGCACCAGCTCGCACCGCACAGTTGGGGGTTACCCCATGTACAGTATATGCAGGAAATATAAACAGATTCCGCTATTACTTTGCTGGTTTGTATAAAATTTCCATCAGAATAAAGTTGGAAATAGAGATGACCTATTTTTTTCTGCATTTAGACGCAATATAAATGAAAAACAAGTCTAGTGTCTACTGAAATGCACATAAGGGGAGGGAGATCCCCCAAAGTGGTTCTGATTCCTTTCTTTGTACCAGTGGCTTATTATTATTATTATTATTATTATTATTATCCTTTATTTATTACAATATGGAGTATTTCTTTTTGGTGTCTTAAGCCCCATACATACTCGAGGATATAGGGAATGATATCGCTCAGAAATGGCTTTCTGTGCGATATATATCACCAGATTGTCTAGTCTGTATACTCCGTATCATTAACGATGCACACTCCTGCGCATTGCTAACAATGATTGATTTCTACTGAGCCTGCCGGTCAATTTGCCTACTACCGGCATGTTCAGCGGACCCTGATGACATCACTGAAAGATTTTGGTTCAGTGTTTTATATATATATATATATATATATATATATTTCATATATTTCATCACTCACATCAGCCCCTACCCCAGTGGAGCTTACACTCTATGGGGGTTATTCTGGTTGGTGCAGCCAAACGTGCGTACGTTCCATATTAGCGTACGCTCTCCGTACGCGGCCGTTGAGTTTAAGTCCACCCACAAATCAGCCGCATACGTACGGCCAGAAACAACGTCGAAGGGGAGTGGCGTACAATCGAGCGTACGCCAACGTACATGGACGGATCAGCCCCTAGACTCCGACAACTGGCGTACAACAGAGCGTACGCCACCGTTTACGGACGTCTCTCGTCCGTCTTCCCACCGACTTCTTGCGGCTATCTGAGCGTACGCCACCGTGCACGGATGGGTCTCTATTGTTTTCAATGGAAAACTCAGCGTATGTCACCGCTCATGAGAGTGAGCATACGCCCGTGCACGCTGGCATACCCTTCACATATATGACCCTCATAATCTACCCTTTCAACTATGATTAAGACAATTAAAATAATTATTCTATTTGTTAATCAATTATTGTTTTCTATTACCTCAATTGTCTACCTTAATGAACAGGCTAAAAATTGCTTGTGAACAAACATGTTTAACTATTTAAATATATATGAGTTTACAGTGTCATAAGCAGATGTAGGAATCCTTTGTTAGAGAGATGTGAGTGCAATAATGTGATTGGTGGCATCTTACATCCAGAGTGTAGTAAAATCCATTCATAGCAGATCAGAAAGTGGTACAGGTCGGTATTTTGGGTACTATACAAAGATTGTGTGCAAAATAGTGGGCATGGGCTTAAAACATTGCTGAAACATCCTTTGTAGGTGTTAGATGTGGTTTATGTTATTGTATCATAAATACGAAACCTGTGTTTGTATTAGAGTAAACACGTTGACACATGTCGACTTGTGTAGATTGAGTGTGCTACTGTGTAAAGTCTATGAAAGCACGTAGTGAATGTGTATAAATGTTTTACAAATACCTACCTTAGCATATATAAGCAGGTCTTAAAAAGATTCTTACCTTAAATTAAACAAACCTTTAAATGTCGAGAAGTATAGAAAGATAAGCTTCCAAGGTGTTTCAGTGCTGTGTGTGGCTTGCAGGTAGTGAAATAATGGTTTGGACTTAATAGACTGCAGCATTGCTTATTACATTCAGGTGTATGTGTTTGAGTAGTAATCAGCGTAAATTAGCAAACCCAGGCGTCCGCTGTCATGCGGTATCTGTAGGGGTGGTCTGAGGTGGCGGTTGGCGGCCGCCTGTTTTGCGTCCGAAATGAACGGTGCTTTAGCCGATCGAGCGGTAGTAGCACCGTTCATTTTTGGTGCACACCCCCGTGTACGCCCATGTTTACGCCCATTTTCCCTCATTATTTCGGCCGCTCCCCTCAACACGCCCCTATGCCGCCCCCAATGACCGTACTCTCGCGTACAGGTTTTTTCGCACGGAGAGACCCGTCCGTAAGCGTTGTGGAGTGGTCGCGCCTGCGCATTGGAGATGGTACGCATGCGCAGATCATTAAAAACCCCGGAACGTACGCGTACGGCCCAGCCGCACGAACCAGAATAAGGCCCTATATTCCTTAGCACATGTACACTTGCACATATTCATTCTAGTTTTGTTGGGAGCCAATTAACCTACCAGTATATTTTTGGATTGTGGGAGGAAACCGGAGTACCCGGAGGAAACCCACTCAAGCATGGGGAGAATATGCAAACTAGTGATTGAATCCTCAAATACAGAATTCAGGTGATTTTTGTTTTCTATGACACTACAAGTTAATCACACTTTAGTAATAGCCTGATAGATGTGGATATTGGCACATTTGTAGTCAGTTATCCCACATTTTTACAAAGGCAACAATTTATAATGAAAAAAAACAGGCTAGTTTTGTATTTTAAACTGTTGCCCCTTTAACTGTCTGATATCCTTCTCCTGTTGGCCTCTGGCAGCTTATCACATAAGTCCAGGGCTATTTTTGTGCAGGCTCTAGCAGGAACTGTGGCCCTTATTCTAGTTCACTCTTTCTGACAAAATATTTCTTAGATGGACAAAACCATGTGCACTGCAGGTGAGGCAGGTGTAAAACCCCACCCAAATCTAATTATCTCTGCACAAGTAACACCTGCCTCACCTGCAGTGCACATGGTTTTGTCCATCTAAGAAATATTTTGTCAGAAAGAGTGAACTAGAATAAGGGCCACAGTTCCTGCTGGAGCCTGCACAAAAATAGCCCTGCATAAGTCCCTATATGTACATATAGTGGCGTAACTACTGTAAGGCAGCCCCAGCTGCCACTTGGGGGAGCAAGCCACAGTGGAGACTGTATGGGCGCCGGCACCCGCTCAACGCACTGATATGCTGCTGCCTGCCGCTGCCCACTTGCTGAGCACCGGAGGCGAGTCAGCCGCAGCGTGGGTGCGGCCATCGCAGAGATGAAAAATCCCTCCACTGATTCAATTGACTGTACACATAATCGGCTATTAGCTACTGTGTACAGGATGGGCGGGCGGATGGATGAGATAGGGCGGCCTGGGATGCGTCGGTGCCAAGGGAAGCAGCAGGTCCCCTTCCTCTGTCCCAGTAGCGCACGCAGGGGGGGTTTCTGAGTACCCAGAAACCCCCCCAGGAGTCTAAGGGTCCAAGGCTGAAAGCTGAGGGTCCCCTCTTTCCATGGGTACAAGAATTTTAAAAATCGGCCCTTGGGAACCGGAGATATCTGACTTCAAAGCAGTGGTCCCCATCCAAGTCTGTTAATTGCTCTTCCAAGTCAGATATTTCAGGTTCTGTCTGACTCAGAGTTTCTCTGAGGGTATATCCAAAAGCTGGGACTCGCCCCCATTGGTGGACACTAGTAGCTTGTCTCTACTGTTCCCAGAACCAGAGATATCAGCCTTCCAGCAGCTGGTTACTGCTCTAGCTCCACACACCTGGTATGTAGTTTTATATTCTCGTTGGCAGATTGCTCTGCCTCCTGAACTCTGATCCCCTAGTCCCCAGTATCATTTGGTAGGTGGGATTCTCTAGTTTTTAAATCCATTAAAATCTAATAAATGTATTTCTGGGAACTGGAGATATCTGCAGTCAAGCAAGCTGTCTCCCACCAGAAAATTATTAATAATATGCCCACTCCACTATACACCCCTCCTCTGCGTATTAAACATCCTCTACCACCCTGGAAGTTATGTGTCAGGGCCCCTTCATTCAGCCCAATGCCCTCTTCTCCCACCCCATCTCCCACCATCTGTACAGTAAAGGGGTAATTAATGGAAATTACTGATCCAGGCCCTACATGCTGAGCGGTTGATATAATACCCCCTACCACCCAGGGGACATCAAAGCATCCCCCACCCCTACCGCTGGAGGATCAGTAGTGGCCCCAATACATTGCTATGCCCAGGGGTCTACACTGCTGTTGACGCCCCTGTATGTATGTATATATATATATATATATATATATATATATATATATATATATATATATATATATATATATATATATATATATATATATATTGGTCTATCTATAATACGGTACTTGTTTCCTATCTGGGCGCCCGTCGTGGTGATCGCGGGTACATTTATGTCTGGCCGCGACGCGACCGACGCGATGCCCGCGATTTCCCATTGAAACCCATGTTAAACATGGAAATCGCGTCGGTCGCGTCGCGGCCGGCCATAAATGTACCCGCGATGCCCGCGACGCGATGCTCCCGATTTGCCATAGGAATCAATGTAAAAAGGCCCGATGGACACGATTTTACTGTTAAATGCCTCAATGGACCCGATTTTACCATAGGAAACAATGTTAAATGGGCCTTAGAGCCCAAATAGTTACCCTGAACTCTGAAATGGCCCCCCCAATTGTTTACGCTACCCCGCCATCAACGTGAACCTGAAGCGTGGCGAGCGCAGCGAGCCCGCGAGGGGCGGCGGTACGCGTCCTCCGACCTTTTCATGCCCTACTATCCACTAGGGCGTGGAGTGAGAATAGAATAGTGTGGCGAGCGCAGCGAGCCACCGAGCCCGAAGCGTGGCGAGCGCAGCGAGCCCCGCGAGGGGACGCGGATACCTTCACAGTTATACGCGTCCCCTCGCGGGCTTCCCAGGTGTCCATGGCGACGCGGACACCTGGGAAGCCCGCGAAGGGACGCGTTTACCTGTGAAGGTATCCGCGTCCCCTCGCGGGGCTCGCTGCGCTCGCCACGCTTCGGGCTCGGTGGCTCGCTGCGCTCGCCACACTATTCTATTCTCACTTAACGCCCTAGTGGATAGTAGGGCATGAAAAGGTCGGAGGACGCGTACCGCCGCCCCTCGCGGGCTCGCTGCGCTCGCCACGCTTCGGGTTCACGTTGATGGCGGGGTGGAGTCAACTACTTTAGGGGGGACATTTTTATGTTCAGGGGTGTTTTTGCCCCATTTCCCATTGTTCCCTATGATAATTTGGGGAAATTGATCCATTTAACATTGTTTCCTATGGTAAATCGCGGTCATCGCGGGTAAATTGAGGCATTTAACATTGTTCTCTATGGGAAAATCGCGGGCATCGCGTCTGGCACATCGCACCCGATTTTTTATCGGCCGCGATGCCCGCGATGGCCCCGATTTTACCCCCGATGCCCGCGATTTCAATCGTGGGCGCCCAGATAGGAAACAAGTACCTATAATACTTTAAATGACCCGGCATATACTGGGTCACCTAAGTGTCCATCTCTGTGCTTTGCTCCGCCCCTCTGGAAACCCCCTTCTGAAAATCCTGCGTTTGCCACTGTGTCCTGCTTCAGCTTCTCCGTCATGCTTGTGATGTCATCACATCACACGCTGGAGAGGATTTCGGGGGGGGGGGGGGGGGGTGCCACAATTTTTTTGGGCAGGAGTGAGCAAAATTTATAGTTACGCCACTGTGTACATGATATATTGTACACACTATAAAATACATTACCATCTAAAATGCGACAAAGGCAGAGTTTTTTGCTCTGTGCTGATATTTGGCTTTTCTATAGGGAATAAAATTAGCTATTTTTTATTTTTACTTAGCGAAACAGACCGCACAAGTTTTATCTTCGTGAAACCATTTAATAAACATGGATTATTTAAGCCATCCTGTATCGATCTGCAGTGTAAACACCTGCAAAATATATTTGCAGTAATGGCTGGAAGATGGGTTTTATTTAAAAGAAAAATACAGGCTTAAGCAAACCCCGGTGCTTTCACAGAGAAACTGCTTAGCTTTCAAAAACACTTTTGTTTTTTATCCTATTGTTATATTGGATTGCTATGGATTCACACCTCTTACCATGGAAAAAGAAAATAAATGAACAAGTTCTCAGTATACACTTTTTAGGCCTATCTATAATTAGCAGCATTCCGAGCTTCGTACAAGAAACCTTCCTTAGTTTTAAGGATATTTAGGTACAGAAACATCCAATTCTATCTATTGTAACATTACTGCCACCAACTGGCCTGATGTGTATAGGGAATCACTCTGTCAGACTCAGACAAATGGAACAGCTGTTCACATTTATTTATTTTCTTTCTTTCTATTTCTTTCTTTCTTTTCTTTCTTTCTTTCTTTTCTTTATTTTCATTTTTTTATTTTCTTTCTTTTCTTTCTTTGCTTTCTTTATTTTTCTATTTTGTTCTTTTCTTTCTTTTTCTTTAATTACTTTCTCTTTTTCTTTTCTTTCTTTTTCTTTCTTTCTCTTTTCTTTCTTTCTCTATTCTTTCTTTCATATTCCTTCTTTCTCCTTTCTTTCTTTTTCTTTCATTCTTTTTCTTTCTCTCTTTCTTTCTATTTATGTGACTCTACAATACCCCTTTCACACTGCCAATCCCGGGTTGCACGCAGAATTTGGACCCCGGTCCATCCCGGTAGAGACCTTGCATTTGCGGCCTGAAAGTTAGCACTGCAACCCAGCAATAAGCATGGTCGCTGACGTAAAATGGGAGCGGGGAAGAGCGGTGGCACATCATGGACAGAGGCGGAAGTGCTTGGAGCTGATGCCGTCTCCAAGTGTAGCCTCCTCCATAGTTTGAATGGGACCCGGGTTACCCGTTTACAATGCACAGCAGCCTGGGTCAGAGCAGTGTTCAACCCAGGTTGTGAATAGTGTTGAAATGCTGGGTTGTTTGACGTGAGAATTTGGTAATTTGTGCTTTCGCACGGCAGATCAACCCGGGTTGACATAGCAATAACCTGGGTTGCTTTGGATGTGTGAAAGGGGTATTACACATTAACAGTATGAGTCGATTTAAGACTTCAGTTTCTATCATGAATTTTGAATTTTAGAATTGTATAGGAAAAGTCTTTGGCGTAAGTAAACAGGGATGTTGAGAACAGCTTTAAAAGAGGAAAGAGCAGTTTGTCACAGTAGTGGTGCACCACAGTAAGTAAGAACGACTTAAAAAGTAACTTTTATTAATTCAACATAAAAAAAAGGATGCTGCGTAATATGACAGACTACGTGTAACATATAACAAGGACAAGTGAACGAATAGTGCTGATTAAAAACTAGGGCTCATGCGGCGTCCCTTAGCACTTAATTCCTTTTAATCATAGGTACAAAACGTCTCTTCCCTAAGTGTCGGCTGGACCGCCTGTTGACACTAGGGGGACGTATTATCTTGATATATGTAGCCCTGTCTGTCAATAAGTCTGTTGTGTCACCATGTTACCATACGTAGATGTTATGTTTGGTGTCACAATTTTCAAAATAAAGAAGCCGTTAGTTTGGGGTGCAGCGTGAGTCACAAGCCTAGTCAGCCAATTATAGGTGGAAGTAAGAGACTAGAATAATAGTCTATACAATGTCATGCAGCGGGCAAAGAATTGCCTAATATGTGCTGCTAATCTAATAATGAGGACAAGGCTGCAATCTGAGTAACTAGGATTTGAATATAGGAACCCCGATATGACCAAACGCCAGGAATGAGATTGAGTTTTCAATCAAGCCGTATGGAACTCTAGTTAAAGTATTCCGCAATGAACATGCGGCTGGTTCTCTAGTCGGCTGTTGACGGTAATGCAAGCTAACAATTAAGAGCGTGCTACTGGACCCTCCAAAGGCTGTGACCGGCCCAACGGGTTAAACCCTGTAGTTTTGGGTACGGTCCTCCTGAGGGTAGGCTGGCTGCGTTTGATTGTTAAAGCTTGAGAAAGGTAGAACCTATGTACGGGCTGGAGTTGGGCAACGGGCAAGAATCGCCTGGTGTGTGCCGCTTGTAATTGATCACCAGCTAATTGGTTATTCAGGACGTAACTACCGTTGTTGAAATTTTTAACTCAATGTTGGCGTTGCTCCCATAATCGCGGAGTTTTAAATAATTGCCGTATGGAACTTCACAACCTGCACCGAACCTCAGTGCAGTGGTGAGTTCTCTGGCCGGCTGTTCAGATTTGGCTCGTGTCACGCTACGACACCAAACATATATGTATATTTATATGCAGGGTGTAAGTAGATGAGCGTGCCGCAGGTGCTGAGACCGACCATACGGGTGAAACCCTGTGGTTATGGTGCGGTTCTCACGGGGCAGCTGGCTGTGCTCTAAAACATGGGCTGCATTACGGCTGAGGGAAAAAAGACAGAGAAATGTTTATGCTAGACATTAGAGTCCTTAAAAGGACTGATATTGAAGACAGGAACAAGGAGGCTAAGGGAGCGTGCCGCACGGCTAAGGTGGCCGGCGTACGCTTCGCAGTTTCTTCTTCAGGGCAACTGCGAAGCGTACGCCGGCCACCTTAGCCGTGCGGCACGCTCCCTTAGCCTCCTTGTTCCTGTCTTCAATATCAGTCCTTTTAAGGACTCTAATGTCTAGCATAAAAATTTCTCTGTCTTTTTTCCCTCAGCCGTAATGCAGCCCATGTTTTAGAGCACAGCCAGCTGCCCCGTGAGAACCGCACCATAACCACAGGGTTTCACCCGTATGGTCGGTCTCAGCACCTGAGAGGGCTTGCGGCACGCTCATCTACTCACACCCTGCATATAAATATACATATATGTTTGGTGTCGTAGCGTGACACGAGCCAAATCTGAACAGCCGGCCAGAGAACTCACCACTGCACTGAGGTTCGGTGCAGGTTGTGAAGTTCCATACGGCAATTATTTAAAACTCCGCGATTATGGAAGCAACGCCAACATTGAGTTAAAAATTTCAACAACGGTAGTTACGTCCTGAATAACCAATTAGCTGGTGATCAATTACAAGCGGCACACACCAGGCGATTCTTGCCCGTTGCCCAACTCCAGCCCGTACATAGGTTCTACCTTTCTCAAGCTTTAACAATCAAACGCAGCCAGCCTACCCTCAGGAGGACCGTACCCAAAACTACAGGGTTTAACCCGTTGGGCCGGTCACAGCCTTTGGAGGGTCCAGTAGCACGCTCTTAATTGTTAGCTTGCATTACCGTCAACAGCCGACTAGAGAACCAGCCGCATTTTCATTGCGGAATACTTTAACTAGAGTTCCATACGGCTTGATTGAAAACTCAATCTCATTCCTGGCGTTTGGTCATATCGGGGTTCCTATATTCAAATCCTAGTTACTCAGATTGCAGCCTTGTCCTCATTATTAGATTCGCAGCACATATTAGGCAATTCTTTGCCCGCTGCATGACATTGTATAGACTATTATTCTAGTCTCTTACTTCCACCTATAATTGGCTGACTAGACTTGTGACTCACGCTGCACCCCAAACTAACGGCTTCTTTATTTTGAAAATTGTGACACCAAACATAACATCTACGTATGGTAACATGGTGACACAATAGACTTATTGACAGACAGGGCTACACATATCAAGATAATACGTCCCCCTAGTGTCAACAGGCGGTCCAGCCGACACTTAGGGAAGAGACGTTTTGTACCTATGATTAAAAGGAATTAAGTGCTAAGGGACGCCGCATGAGCCCTAGTTTTTAATCAGCACTATTCGTTCACTTGTCCTTGTTATATGTTACACGTAGTCTGTCATATTTCGCAGCATCCTTTTTTTTATGTTGAATTAATAAAAGTTACTTTTTAAGTCGTTCTTACTTACTGTGGTGCACCACTACTGTGACAAACTGCTCTTTCCTCTTTTAAATTATCCTAATTTTTGTCCCAGTGGTAGCCCACCCCCAAGCGTTACACAATAATTTAGTATACAGAGCTAACGGGGGTCTCTTTCTATCTCCTATTTGGTTTAATATTGAGATCTGTCCTGTGCGATTTGACCCACCCACAATCTCTACATGTTGAGAACAGCCGCATGCTCTGGTACTAAAAAGGGCATAACCAAACGCATGGAGACATGGCCACACCCCTACCAAAATACATATTGAGGCTAGTTGCATGAGGACATGTCTGTAGTGTAGCATTATTTTTGCATGTTTTTTTGCTTGGGAGGTATCTTGACTCTGCTGGGGATTTATTATGTACAGTATTATTATTTACTGAAAATTTTTCAAATAATTTCCACATTGTTGCTCTGGTTGTTCATTATTTCTTTCTACAGATTTCCTAATTCATTTGTTTTCTTTCTCTTTACATTTTGTATTCCTTGTTCTTATTTGTTCTTCTTTTCTCCTCTTCTTTCATTCTACTTTTTTCACTTTTGCCTTGTTTTTGGCATGTCTCACTTAAGTCGCTCTATCATACTTCCACCTCTCTAATTAGCTGGCATGTGGCATACCTTGGGGGTTGCAATATCTGGGGGTTGTCTGGGTTCTTGTTGTGGTGGTCAACCCCAACCAAGAAAGTGCAATGCCTGAATGTGAGTTCTACTGCCCAGGTGGCTAGCATTTGGCCTGGCACCATGTGGGGCCTGGTACGTTCTTCAGAAAGGTGGTTTACAAGTCTCAGGCCAGGGGCTGCAGCTGCTGCCCGTAGTTAAGGTTGGTGTGGTCAACACTGTTGTGAATACTTCCTGAAGTTCCTTAAGGTTTATGGGTTTTTGGAAGTTGGAGAGACTTTATATTGATGGATATTTCCCCATGAGTTGTCCAAAAAATGGCACATTTTTGCATTGGTGCATCTCAGCAGGTATGGGGAAAGTGGTGTTGCCCATTATTTAGATGACTGTTGGTTGGTTGGTTGTTTTCCTGAGTTTAGTTTTTGTTGTTAACTATTAACACTTTTGGAATCCCTTCTCAGCTTTCCTCATAATTGTATTTTAGTTCTTGGGTATTTATATGTTTTCTGTGAGGCTAAGGGCGGGTTTCAGATCTGATCAGACTGGATTCAGTCCTAATCACTGATCTGCAAACTTGCAGATGACTGCAAGTGGTTAGCCACTGCCCAAAGTGAGTGAAACCCCACCCCATACAAATCTGCGATTGAATTAAGAAAATTCGCAATCCGGTATCATGTCACACATCATAAGCAATTTGCTCACCATTTTATTATTTTCCCACTCTGTGCAAATGTTAGTAAGTCTGACCCTTCCGCAACTGTGCAACTAAGACAGGCTGATCGCAGCAAGAGCTGATGTCTACAATAGTAGACAGTGATAAAACAAACTGGCTAACAACAGACAGACTTGGAGGTAGGAGGGCCCTGCTGCAAGCTTACAATCTATAGGGACATAGGAAGGAAACACAAGGACAGGCATCAGTAATAGCATAGCAGTCCCACCAAGTTACAAGTCCAGAAGGGAAGCTATATAATACATAAGTGCCTCATCGGGTTATGCATGAGGTACTTAAATATGATAGGCTTGCCTGAAGAGGTGAGTTTTAAGGGAACACTTGAAAGTTTGGAGGCTAGTGGAGAGTCTTATTGTGCGTGGAAGGGCATTCCATAGGATGGGAGCAGCCCAATGAAAGTTCTGTAATAGTGAATGGGAGCTAGTGATCCGTGCAGAAGAGAGACGCAGATCTTGTGCAGAGCGGAGTGGTCGAGATAGGAGATACAGTATTTTGTGATAAATAAAGAGATATATGCTGGTGCAGTATGGTTAATAGCTTTATATGCGAGTAGAAGAGTTTTATATTGAATATGGTAAGATACAGGCAACCAATGAAGGGACTGGCAGAGCGGATCAGCAGACGATAAGCGTCTTGCAAGGAAGATCAGCCTAGCAGCAGCATTTAAAATGGATTACAGTGGTGAGAGTCTGTTCTTGGGAAGACCAGTTAGGAGACTATTGCAATAATCAATGTGGGATATACAGATGGACCATTGCTCATCCATTGCCAGTGCCCGCCAGACCCCTTCTCTGGCGAGCACCAGCGAGAGGGACTGGGACGCGCGTGCATCTCACGCGGTGGAACGCGTCCTCCGACTTTTTCATTACCCCACTATCCACGTCGGCGTGAAGTTGATTTTAAGTAGTGTGGCGAACGTGGATAGTGGGGTAATGAAAAAGTCAGAGGACGCGTTCCACCACCCCGAAGTGTGGCGAGCGCAGCGAGCCCCATTGAGTGCCAAGTGAATGTCAAAATACAGTATGTGTGAATATTGCAAAGAAAACATTTGCATCCATCGTAATGACCTGCACTATTTACCTTATATAGGAAATATGATCTTTTTATGCACAACATTTTTTTATTTGAATTTATATAACAAATGTGAGCGACGTTGACATTTTTAGCTGATATTTTGCACATCTCTCCCAGAGCTGTTGGTTCTCAAATGGTTAAAAGGTAAACCTTGTTCTTTCACTCCTTTAGAGTCACTTACCATGATTTTACTTTTACACCTATTACTATGAAACCCTTGAAAATTGCAATAAACACACAGATACTAATGGTAAGATGTATTTCTCATTTACCAGATGATAACCTACAAATACTTTTGCTTACTGCACTCGCTACAGGGCTGATGTTTTCACCACCGAGTACAAAGCTAATATTGCTTTAGCCCATTGATATCCTATTAGGCACAAAGTGTCAATGCCCAATTGCGGAACCACATTGTTTTATGACGTATCATAGGATGGACTTCATATATGTAAATTGCCTAGTAGAGGCAGCAATAAGAAGCGTATATTCAAGCTGTTCTATTTTGTGCTAGGCAAAAATAGAACGGATTTGTGATTTATACATCGATGACTGCTCTGCGTATAATAATGTGCTGGCATAGAGGACTAGACTAAAGTGATATTTTATTCTTGTGAAAACATCTACAGATTAAGACTCAGTGATTTATACATTAAAATTTCACTGTAATACTGATTATTTTTTTGGAGGCAAATTCTGCCCGAGCTGTGACTTATGGAATGCATTTGTGGAGATATTTGATGCAAATTCAATTAGATCTCCTCTCAGATTCTAATCCAGTTAGATAATAAAACAAGAACCCAAGAAATAGTGATCATCAAGCCAAATGGTAATAAATCATACCGCAGAAAGCATAGAAAAAGGTGCTCAATCAAAATATATTAACTCTGTAAGTGTGTGTCTGTGTGTGTGTGTGTGTGTGTGTGTGTTTGTGTGTGTGTGTGTGTGTGTGTGTTCATTAATTATATTTGCATCCAACTTTCACAGGCGCAGTAGTATGTGTAGGACACCTTGGTTCTTATGATGTCAGTAAATCATTAAATTAAAACTGGATACATTCTTGTCCACTAATGGAATCCTATAGATCGGACTTACTTAAGTCAGTAGTTACAAGACAAACATTGTAGGTTGAACTCGATGGACTAAAGTATTTTTTCAGCATTAATAACTATGTTACTATATGATAAAAAAAAAACAGTCACATTTGAGGTAATTCTTAATGTTTTATAGTGCTGAGCAAAGAAAACAAACAAAAGAGTTTTGTTTTATTTTGGGATACTTCAGCTCAGGGGACAGTATGCCATATGTACCAACTTCCTGGCTCCCATGTGGGAGGGGGCAGTCTGTCCAGTAGAACACAGGGTGTGGCCTCGTGACAGGTGAGAGGGGTGGGGCCGTGGATGTGTGATTGAGTCATTGTGGCCCCATCCCTGTTAGTTAATGCCAGATTACTACCATTGTAAAGTGGGGCAGGGCTACGATGATGCACCAGTCCTAATTAACCAATAGGCTGATTAAGCTGGCACCAGGACTCGGGGGGGGAGGGGGTGGGCACCTCGCAGGTGACATTCAAGGAATAAAATTAAGGCCTAGTTTATTCCATGCTTCTTAGCAATCACCCGTCCCGCTGTACATTTTTTCTTTGGGGGGGGGTAAGGTTTTTAAGGTGACTGCCAGATGGCTGTGCCAATGTAACTTACTGATGGAACCATTACTTTATGTGCATTATGCTACAGCGCCAGCGGGGCAGCCTAAAGCTAAAGTCTCCTGCCCATGCCCATGGCCGCCGAGAGGGGGGGGGAGCGGGTAGAGTTTACCTGGGCCCCGGCCTGGCAGGGGGGCCCGAGACCGGTCACCCTTTTATTCTTCTTTTTTTTTAATGCATTTGGCTTTTTTTTTGCCCGGTGCCGGGTATGAAATCGGGTCACTCCGGGTGAGTTGGCGGCAGGGGTGTGTGTGAGGAGGGGCCGGGCAGCTCTAACGACACTGCTGCTGCAGCTGGTTCCCTCCTCTCCCCATCCACTGCCGCGTCGATGCCGGTCCTGCTGAATCCACTGCAGCGTCGGCTTAAAGCGCGCTACTTTGGAGCGGCTTTCATCTCCTGAAAGCCGTAGTGCAGAAGTGCTGTGACCGGGAAGCAGGGGGAGAGATCTGCCAAGAGCCGCGGCAGCAGTGTGTGGGGACAGGGGAATGGGTGGGGACGAAGGTGTCTCTGTCAGAAGCCACATCCAGCAGGCAGGAGAGGCAGAGCCAAGACCATCTGACGGGGAACAGATCCCTGCATCGCGCTGGCATACAATGCAGTGGGGGGGATATGATGCAAGGTTAGTGCTCCAATCCCAGTGTGTGTCCCTTCTCTAGTTCAGTGCCCATATCACTGCCCTTATACCTAGAACCCAGCCTGCCAGTTACACAGTGATCCACCCCCTAATAATTCTGTCAAGTGTTTGTTCCTTCCTCTCACCACTTACTGTCCCCTTCTATTCCTGCCCAGTGGCCACTATTCACAGTGATTCCCCACCATCTCACTGACTCTCCCAGCCGCGTCTCCCTTCTTCCCTCTCTAAACTAACCCACGTCCCTCTTCTAAATGACCCTCGGTACCCCCTCAGCTACTCTAGTCATAATGTGCCCCCCTCATTCAACCCAGTGTACCCCCACCATCAACTCTATATCCCCTTCCCATCCATCCCAGGGCCACTGAAATATATCACCCACTGCCTCTCTGTCTCACTCTCTCCACTGCATTCTCTCACTGTCTCACTCTCTCTCTCCACTCTGTCACCCTATTCCCCACTGCATCTACCTTTCACTCACCCATCATCATTCCCTGGCCTCACCTACTGCTTCTCCTTTACCCGCTATTGCTAGGCAACGCCCAATTTTTCAAGAGTGCGGGCACATGGGGGGGGTTCAAAATGTTCTTGCTTAGGGTGCTAGTAGGCCTGGAGCTGGCACCCCTCCTTCCTGCTGCCACCACAGCCCCACCAGGTGGCCTGGCTCCTTCATGCTGCAGCTGAATCCCTGGACCCCGCCTGATGTTGGCTCTCCTGCCTCCTCCTGTTGCCGCTGCATATGAAGCCCTGGGAGTAAGTGTTTAGGCCAACAAACTGCCACTGCACTCTCTGTCCCATCGCTGTCACTCTCCCCATGGGATCGCTGTTAATCTCCTTGTCCCTGTGTTCCCATTCACATTGTCCATTCATTCCTGCGGTCACTGCCCCTGCATCCCCACATCCTCCCTGTTACTCTTCTCGTGTCCCTGTTCTCACTATCCCAGCTATTACTCTCCCTGCCATCACTCTCCTTATCCCTGTGTCCCAGCTGTCACTATCTCTTCATTCCTGATGTCACTGCCCCTGTGTCACTGCTGTCACTGTCCACTCTTCCTCGCCGTCACTCTCCCTGTGTCTATGTGTCTACGTTGTCACTGTCTCAGCTGTCACTCTCCCTGCTGTCATTCTCCATGTCCCTGTGTTCCCGCTGTCACTATCCTCTCATTCCCGCTGTCAGTGTCCCCCCATCCTCACTGTCACTCAACCTGCCTCCTCGCTGTAACTCTCATTTTCCCTGTGTCGCTGATATCACTGTTGCTTCATCCCAACTGTAACTACACCTGTGTCCTCACTGTCACTCCCCTTGTCTCCTTTGTCACTCTCCATGAATTTTGGCTCCTACTGTGTGACATAACGTGAATTTTGGCTCATGCTGTGTGGCATAACATGAATTTTAGCACATGCTGTGTGGCATAACGTGAATTCTGGCTCATTCTTTTTGATATAATGTGAATTTTGGCACTTTCAATGTGACATAAGGTACATTTTGGCTCATTCCATTTGGCATATTGTGAATTTTGCCTCATACTGTGTGGCATAATGTGACTTTTTACTCATTCCAGGGTCTACTATTGTGTTGTATAATGTGTATAAAGGGTATATAGTGTGGAACACTACAGCTAAGGACATGCCCCTTTTGAGTGGCCACATCCTCTTTTCCAGAGCTACAAACTTCACTTTACCATAATTTAAAATTTTCCCCTTCAGCCACTGTGCGTATGTAAAATTGATAAAATTATATATATTCTCGTGTGCTAAACATGCCCCTAATGTGCTGTGGTCATAGCCCCACCAGGGGGGCCCCAGGAAGTTGTTGTACCGGGGCCCAGGATTTCTCTTGGCAGCCCTGCCCATGCCACAAGCATTAGATCCTACATGCCAGCTGTATGACCTTTGTTATGTGCACATGGGCAGTATGACTGGCGAGTCCCTGAGCGCCCATACACGTGTGTTTAGCAGCATTACAAGGGGAGCTACAGGTGTATCTGCCTAGGGCACCTGGACCCCTTAATCGGGCCCTGATGACACAGATTGTATCATCAGCCGAACTGGCCCATCCGAGGTGAGTTTGCAGTGTACAGGGGTATAGAATGATTTTGTTAACATTTAGAATGTCAACATGGGTAAAATGTCAACAGTCAAATAGGCACATCAATGTCAAGCTGGATACACATTAGACGATGAGTACCCAACACAATATGGGGAACCAATCAGATCCTGTCTATTAGCTTCTAGAGGGTGCTAAATAAATAAGTAGATTCTGATTGGTTACCCATAGCAATATCCAATGTGAAATGGAACTCCCGTCTTAGTAAATGTCCCCCATAATGTCGACATTGGGAATTTTGACAATCCATTTTCATGATAATATTAGCTTAGGGCTAGATTAGGGTTAGAGTCAGATGTAAGAAAATGGCTGCCCAGAGGTGAGGCTAGTGCCTGTGTTGCCTCTCACAACATACCTTTATTTGTATATTTTACTGTACTTTTCTGCAATTCTGCGTAAGAAAATCGCATCGCATGCGTTTTTTGCGTGCAATGCGATCGCATGGGATGCGATCCGATACAATTTTCCTATGCAATTTATTCACTGCCCTTTTTTTTACCCCGGGTGGTGCGATGCGATCGCATGAGATTTTATAGGGTGCGATGCCATTTACTTGACTATACACTTATATGAGATGCTATGAGATTGAGGAACCCCTTACTATCCAAGCCACCCCGAAGCGTGGCGAGCGGTGGCGGAACGCGTCCTCCCGACTATCCATGTCGGCGTGGAGTTGATTTTATAAAGTGCGGCGAGCCACCGAGCCCGAAGCGTGGTGAGTGTAGCGAGCACCGCGAGGGGCCGCGGAATACATGTAACATAATCAAGGGCGGATCCAGGATAAAATGACAGGGGGGCACCATGATAAAAGAGGGTTTGGGTAGGGGAGGGCCGGTGTTAGTGGTGCCAGTGTACATGCTAAGAGAGTGGCAGAGAGAGGGTGGGAATGGGATTAAAATAGGCCCTGGCATTTAAAGTACGCAGGCCCACCATGCCGACAAATGTGAAGGATGTAGTTCTGCACGCGCCGAAGTCGCGCTCCAGAAAAGGGGGTGTGGTCACTCAACAGGGGGCGTGTCCTTGAGTGTAGTGTACAACACCATATACAACTTCTATACATTATGCAACAAAATACTAGACCCCATTATACTTGCCCCTTGCACATGATGCCAAATGGAATGAGCCAAAATTAACATAATGCCACATTGATTGTGTCAAAATAAACATACTGTAATGCCAAATGGATTGAGCCAAAATTCACATAATGCCAAATGGATTGTGTCAAAATTCAAATAATGCCACATGGATTGAGACAAATTCATAAAATGCCATATGAATTGAGCCAAAATTCACATAATGCCACACTGATTGAGCCAAAATTCACATAATGCCACACGGATTGAGCCAAAATTCACATAATGCCACACGGATTGAGACAAAATTCACATAATGCCACATGGATTGAGCCAAAATTCACATAATGCCACACGGATTGAGCCAGAATTCACATAATGCCACACAGATTAAGCCAAAATTCACAATACGCTTCATAAACAGGGACATTGTCCACCAAAGGCGCACATTAAACATTTACACCATAATGTCCATTAAACGTTAAGTTGCATGCCATTATGTCCATTATGTATTATGCCAAACACCATAATGCCTATTAAAAATATTGCTACATAATGTCACGGCCGCTGTTAGGACGCGCCGCTCACCTGTTCATCTCCGGCGGCAGGGCCTGCGGGCCATCCGTCTGGGTGCAGGACGGGGAGCGCAGCGTCTAGGTCTTCCGGCCGCGACCATCTTCCTGGGGCCTGCAGCACGCGCATCCAGCATGAGAGCCAGCCAAGGTTGTTTGTCTCCAGTCCGGGCGCCGCCATGTTGTTGTAGCCAGCCAATGGTTCAGAGCCCCAGTTCAACTCCTCCAATCAAGATCTATCCTGGGGGATAAAGCAGAGCCCTCTGGGGCATACAAGGGCCAGTGCTTTGTTGTCAATCCCTTGGGAGGAAGCTTCAGCCTGTGCTCCTGTCCTTGCTCTGTGAGATCCCTGATTCCTGTCTTCGTTACCTGCAGTTCAACACCTGATACCTGGATACCTGCATTTGCATTCTGCTCCCAGCCCTTACAGCTTTACATCTGTTTCCTGGACTTTGCAAATTGCACTCTGCCTCCAGCCCTTTCAGGTTTTGCTACAGTCTCCAGAATCTCCACTCCTGCTGTCGACCAGCTGCACCTGTTGCCAGCCCTGCGTGTCTGTTGACACATCTCCACTCCTGCTGTCGACCAGCTGCACCTGTTGCCAGCCCTGCGTGTCTGTTGACACATCTCCACTCCTGCTGTCGACCAGCTGCACCTGTTGCCAGCCCTGCGTGTCTGTTGACACATCTCCACTCCTGCTGTCGACCAGCTGTACCTGCTGCCAGCCCTGCGTGTCTGTTGACACATCTCCACTCCTGCTGTCGACCAGCTGCACCTGTTGCCAGCCCTGCGTGTCTGTTGACACATCTCCACTCCTGCTGTCGACCAGCTGCACCTGCTGCCAGCCCTGCGTGTCTGTTGACACATCTCCACTCCTGCTGTCGACCAGCTGCACCTGTTGCCAGCCCTGCGTGTCTGTTGACACATCTCCACTCCTGCTGTCGACCAGCTGCACCTGCTGCCAGCCCTGCGTGTCTGTTGACACATCTCCACTCCTGCTGTCGACCAGCTGCACCTGTTGCCAGCCCTGCATGTCTGTTGACACATCTCCACTCCTGCTGTGGTCCAGCTGCACCTGCTGCCAGCCCTGCGTGCCTGTTGACACATCTGCACTCCTGTTGTTGACTAGCTGCACCTGCTGCCAGCACCCCGGGCCTGTTGACTCATCTTCACTCCTGTTGTCGTCCAGATACACCTACTGCCAGTCCTCCGTGCCTGCTGACGCTTCACCATCCTGCTGTCTGCATCCGCACCTACTGCCAGTCCTCCGTGTCTGCTGACGCTTCACCATCCTGCTGTCTGCATCCGCACCTACTGCCAGTCTCCCGTGCCTGCTGACGCTTCACCATCCTGTTGTCTGCATCCGCACCTACTGCCAGTCTTCCGTGCCTGCTGACGCTTCTCCACCCTGCTGTCGGCACCCGCAGCCAGTCACCAGTTTCCCCAGTAAGCCAACAGAGACTCTGGGACTAGTCCCATCATTCTGGACTTTCAGTTGTTACCCAGGTATTCCACTGGGTTCTTCGGCCTGCAGTTTCATTTATGGTCTTGCCTCCTCATGTTGGTGCTACAATAAAGAGTTATATCAAACCTGCTGTTCTCCAGTCTCCTTCAAGTCGCAAACACCCAACCTCCAGGCCTCAGACAGATCCACAAGGTACCCCTAGCGTGACAGTAAGCACTGGCCCAATGGATCCGTCCGCCAGCCAGGAGTTCTTTCAAAATGTGGTCGCTCGACTGCGAGCACTGGAGGAATCCCAGCAGCAAGTTACTCAAGCGCTCCAAGGCATTTCTCAAAGGCAAGCCTCAAATCCTTCTCCACAGACTGTCTCCCCTTCTCTACGATTGTCTACCCCTTCTAAATATAATGGTACCCCTCGTACCTGCCGGGGGTTTATCAATCAATGTGAAGTGCATTTTTCCCTGCAACCAATGAACTTTCCTTCTGATCGTGTTAAAGTGGCTTTTATTGTCTCCTTATTGTCGGATTCTGCATTGGACTGGGTCTCCCCACTCTGGGAAAGAAATGATCCTTTACTCGCCAAGTACTCTGACTTTATTTCTCAATTCAGAAAAAATTTTTACGAACCGGGACGAGTATCCTCTGCCGCTTCAGAAATCCTGCGGATTCGTCAGGGCTCCCGCTCCGTTTCTCAATATGTTATCCACTTTCAAACTGTGGCATCTGAACTGAAATGGAATGAGGAAGCTCTAATTTCCACTTTCTTGGCAGGGTTATCAGAACGCATGAAGGACGAATTAGCCACCCGGGATCTTCCCACCTCGCTGGGTGAGGTCATATCGCTCTGCAATAGGTTGGACCTTCGTTTTCGAGAGCGTCAGCTAGAGAGATCTCGGCAAGAGCGAGGCAAGTCTATCCCCGTTTCTCCTCACCCAGGTCCTCCTCCTCTTCCAAATTCTTCTGATGAGCCTATGCAGATCAACCATACTCGCCTAACTCCCGAAGAGCGCCAGAGAAGACGGCGACAGAATCTATGCCTGTATTGTGGGGAATCAGGTCATCTGTTAGCCAAATGTACCCGTCGTCCGTTAAACTCCCGGTCCTAGTTGGTTGTGGAGAGGCCAATCTAGGACGAGTAGAAACTTCTCCAATCAAGTCCGACTCTTTGCTATCCATACAGATTGTGTTACCCAACGGTTCACTCGCAGTATCTGCTTTACTGGACTCTGGGGCAGCCGCCAACTTTATTTCAGCCCAGTTTGTGTCCTATCATGGTTTGGACTCTCAAGAACTTTCGCAGCCACTCCAGTTATCTGCCGTAGATGGGAGTCTTATTCCTCAAGCCTCCATCACTCATCGGACTCTGCCCATCAAGATTCAGGTTGGGGCGTTGCATCAGGAAGAATTATCTTTTTTCATTATTCCTAAAGCGAACCACCCTGTAGTATTGGGGTTTCCGTGGCTCCAGCAACATTCTCCGAACATTAATTGGGGTTCTATGGAGGTTCTGTCCTGGGGTACGAACTGCCGTCATACCTGTCTTCCCGGATTAGTGCGTATCCAGTCCACCTCGCCTACATCTCCTGATCTTCTTCCTCAAGCCTATCAAGCCTTCTCCGACGTCTTCTGTAAAGGTTCAGCCGACAAATTACCTCCGCATCGGCGCTGGGACTGTCCCATCGACCTTATTCCAGGTAAAATGCCTCCAAAGGGCCGAACCTATCCACTCTCTCTTCCAGAGACAGAAGCCATGTCCCAGTATATTAAAGAGAACCTATTAAAAGGCTTCATTCGGCCTTCTACGTCTCCAGCAGGAGCCGGATTCTTTTTCGTTAAAAAGAAAGATGGAGGTCTGAGGCCCTGTATTGATTATAGAGGACTGAATAACATCACAGTCAAAAACAAGTACCCGTTACCCTTGGTGACTGAGTTGTTTGACCGAATCAAAGGGGCTAAAGTCTTCACCAAATTGGATCTCAGAGGAGCTTATAACCTGATCCGTATCCGAGCAGGCGATGAGTGGAAAACAGCTTTTAATACTAGAGACGGTCACTACGAGTACCTTGTTATGCCGTTTGGTCTCAGCAATGCTCCAGCAGTATTCCAAGAATTCATGAATGAATTATTCCGTGATTTACTGTATTATTCCGTGGTTGTTTATCTCGATGACATTCTTATTTTTTCTCAGAATATTCCGGAACACCGTCAGCATGTGAAAGAAGTGTTACAGCGATTGCGATCCAACCAGCTATACTGCAAACTGGAGAAATGTGAGTTTGAGAGATCTTCAGTTCCCTTCCTTGGTTACATCATCTCGGGTACCGGATTAAGCATGGATCCTTCTAAAGTGCAAGCAGTCCTTGATTGGCCACAACCTCATACCCTAAAAGCTGTTCAACGCTTCATTGGATTTTCCAATTATTATAGGAAATTCATCAAAAAATTTTCTTCCATCATTTGTCCCATCACGGCTTTGACTCACAAAGGAGCCAATCCTGCCAAGTGGTCTCCCGAAGCGGTGGCAGCGTTTCAGCAACTAAAAAGTGTATTCACTTCAGCTCCAATTCTTCTGCAGCCCGATTGTTCTCGCCCGTTTATTCTGGAGGTAGATGCCTCTTCTGTTGGGGTTGGAGCTGTACTTTCACAGAAGTCTGAGGACGGTCACCTACACCCATGTGGGTTCTTCTCCAGGAAGTTTCTGCCAGCCGAGATGAACTACCCCATTGGTGAACAAGAATTACTAGCCATTAAATTGGCCTTTGAAGAATGGCGGTACCTGTTGGAAGGGGCTAAGTTTCCTATATCCGTCATTACAGATCATAAGAACTTGTTGTATTTGCAGAACGCCCAGTGTCTGAACCCCAGACTAGCCCGATGGGCCTTATTCTTTACAAGATTCGAGTTTGTTTTATATTTCCGTCCTGGGTCTCAAAATGGCAAAGAGGATGCACTCTCCAGATCTTTCACATCCTCTACTGAAGATCGTACCATAAGCCCAGTTCTAAGCCCTACAGTGTTTGCTAAGACTGCTGTAGTATCCATTCCTAGAGGAAAGACTTTTGTTGATACTGGACTCAGATCATCTTTGCTACAGTGGGCACACTCCTCTCGTTTTTCTGGTCACTGTGGTGTAAAGAAAACTTTAGAATTCATTAAAAGAGTGTACTGGTGGCCGTCCATGAGGAAAGATGTCACTGACTTCATAGCATCCTGTACCCAGTGTTCTCGTCACAAGTCTTCTCGTCAAGCACCAGCTGGTCTTCTCCAACCATTGTCTATACCTGAGTCACCCTGGTCACACATATCGATGGACTTTGTCACCGATCTGCCTCTTTCACAAGGGTTCAACACGATCTGGGTCGTCATTGACCGTTTTTCCAAGATGGCTCATTTCGTTCCATTAAAAGGCCTTCCGTCTGCTCCTAAATTGGCTCAAATATTCATAGCTGAAATATTCCGTCTACATGGTCTTCCGAGAGAAATTGTATCTGACAGAGGGGTACAATTTGTATCAAAGTTTTGGAGAGCGTTGTGTAGTGCTTTACAGGTAAAGCTGAACTTTTCCTCATCCTATCATCCGCAATCCAATGGCCAAACAGAAAGAGTAAATCAAGATTTGGAGGCCTTTTTACGTCTGTATCTGTCCTCCTCGCAAGACAATTGGAAGGAGCTTCTGCCTTGGGCCGAATTTGCACATAATAACTCTTATCATTCCTCCACCGAAAAGACTCCCTTCTTCATTGTCTATGGTCGTAACCCACGTGTTCCAGAATTCCAAAATCTTCCTGTTTTTGACATACCAGCAGTTAACTCGTCTGTCCGGTTTTTCTCAAACATCTGGAGGAATGTTCATGTCTCATTAGAGAAAGCCTCCCAACGTTACAAGAAATTCTCTGATCGGCACAGACGGGCAGCTCCGAAACTCAAGGTAGGAGACAGAGTTTGGCTCTCCACCAAAAATATTAGACTCAAAGTCCCGTCTATGAAGTTTGCACCTCGATTCATTGGGCCATATACAGTAACTACTGTGATCTCGCTTTTGGCTTATAAGTTACAGTTGCCTCGTTCTTTGAAAATTTCAAATACATTCCACATCTCATTGATATTAAATCGATTCCAGAATAAAGTACCCAAGTCTCCTCAGCCTCAGGCTCATCATGATGATGCTTTTGAAATTAAAAAAATTGTGGACTCAAGAGTTCGTTCAGGGCAAGTCCAATATCTGGTAGACTGGAAAGGCTTCGGTCCAGAGGAACGATCCTGGGTGGATGCTGCTCGCGTCAATGCTCCCACTTTGGTCCGTAAGTTTCATCAACAATATCCAAGAAAACCATGGAAGTGTCCAGAGTCCACTTCAAAAGGGGGGGGTGCTGTCACGGCCGCTGTTAGGACGCGCCGCTCACCTGTTCATCTCCGGCGGCAGGGCCTGCGGGCCATCCGTCTGGGTGCAGGACGGGGAGCGCAGCGTCTAGGTCTTCCGGCCGCGACCATCTTCCTGGGGCCTGCAGCACGCGCATCCAGCATGAGAGCCAGCCAAGGTTGTTTGTCTCCAGTCCGGGCGCCGCCATGTTGTTGTAGCCAGCCAATGGTTCAGAGCCCCAGTTCAACTCCTCCAATCAAGATCTATCCTGGGGGATAAAGCAGAGCCCTCTGGGGCATACAAGGGCCAGTGCTTTGTTGTCAATCCCTTGGGAGGAAGCTTCAGCCTGTGCTCCTGTCCTTGCTCTGTGAGATCCCTGATTCCTGTCTTCGTTACCTGCAGTTCAACACCTGATACCTGGATACCTGCATTTGCATTCTGCTCCCAGCCCTTACAGCTTTACATCTGTTTCCTGGACTTTGCAAATTGCACTCTGCCTCCAGCCCTTTCAGGTTTTGCTACAGTCTCCAGAATCTCCACTCCTGCTGTCGACCAGCTGCACCTGTTGCCAGCCCTGCGTGTCTGTTGACACATCTCCACTCCTGCTGTCGACCAGCTGCACCTGTTGCCAGCCCTGCGTGTCTGTTGACACATCTCCACTCCTGCTGTCGACCAGCTGCACCTGTTGCCAGCCCTGCGTGTCTGTTGAAACATCTCCACTCCTGCTGTCGACCAGCTGTACCTGCTGCCAGCCCTGCCTGTCTGTTGACACATCTCCACTCCTGCTGTCGACCAGCTGCACCTGTTGCCAGCCCTGCGTGTCTGTTGACACATCTCCACTCCTGCTGTCGACCAGCTGCACCTGCTGCCAGCCCTGCGTGTCTGTTGACACATCTCCACTCCTGCTGTCGACCAGCTGCACCTGTTGCCAGCCCTGCGTGTCTGTTGACACATCTCCACTCCTGCTGTCGACCAGCTGCACCTGCTGCCAGCCCTGCGTGTCTGTTGACACATCTCCACTCCTGCTGTCGACCAGCTGCACCTGTTGCCAGCCCTGCGTGTCTGTTGACACATCTCCACTCCTGCTGTGGTCCAGCTGCACCTGCTGCCAGCCCTGCGTGCCTGTTGACACATCTGCACTCCTGTTGTCGACTAGCTGCACCTGCTGCCAGCACCCCGGGCCTGTTGACTCATCTTCACTCCTGTTGTCGTCCAGATACACCTACTGCCAGTCCTCCGTGCCTGCTGACGCTTCACCATCCTGCTGTCTGCATCCGCACCTACTGCCAGTCCTCCGTGTCTGCTGATGCTTCACCATCCTGCTGTCTGCATCCGCACCTACTGCCAGTCTCCCGTGCCTGCTGACGCTTCACCATCCTGTTGTCTGCATCCGCACCTATTGCCAGTCTTCCGTGCCTGCTGACGCTTCTCCACCCTGCTGTCGGCACCCGCAGCCAGTCACCAGTTTCCCCAGTAAGCCAACAGAGACTCTGGGACTAGTACCATCATTCTGGACTTTCAGTTGTTACCCAGGTATTCCACTGGTTTCTTCGGCCTGCAGTTTCATTTATGGTCTTGCCTCCTCATGTTGGTGCTACAATAAAGAGTTATATCAAACCTGCTGTTCTCCAGTCTCCTTCAAGTCGCAAACACCCAACCTCCAGGCCTCAGACAGATCCACAAGGTACCCCTAGCGTGACACATAAGTGCTGCTGATCTACATGCTCATTGCCAAAGGTTTCATGCTCATTGCCAGAGGTTCCATGCTCCTTGCCATGTGGGATTACATGCTCATTGCCAAGGGGGAATACATGCTCGTGGTAAATGGGGGACTGCCGCCGCCAGGCAGAAGTGATAGCCACTGACAGTGGCAGAGCCTGGCTGTATTCAGAGCACTGCAGGTCCCGGCTATTTGAAATAATACCCCTTTCACATTCCCAGGTTGGCCCCTTTTACACCAGCCTAGTCCCTGAATTTTCTGGTGTGAGGGGGAGAAAAAAACACCCTCCCCCCCCCCCCCCCCTTAACCAGTTATCTCATTTAACCGGCTATATCTTCGGAACAAACTGATCCATTTACATGAGACAAGTATATTGAAGAACTTTTGAGTGGGCTTTGAATGATTTTGGTCCAGTGAAACTGGAATGTTTGGTTCCAGAGTAATCTGCCCTCAAAGAACATGAACAGCCATGAAAGTACATTTCAAAAATAAAAAAATCTGGAACAGATTGACCAATATGGACCAGCCTGGTATCATATTGAAGGCCCAGCGATTTGAAAATGAATGAGATCAAGCACAAGCTTCTGTGATGCCAGCGCGGGAACTGGCAGCTGTCGGAAATGGGTGGGGGTCAGAATTGACAGGTCCAATATTATCCTATGGGGGAAAAACGTTACAGCTTTGCCAGGTGATATCTCCGGTTCCCGGGGAGCTAGAGACACGGGGCTGGGCTCGTTGAAAAGCCCTGGTCATCAGCTACAAAATGTAATGACAGTGGGGGCACGTGCCCGGGTGCCCCCCCCCCCTGAATCCGCCATATATGAACATAATTCATATCTCCTCGCGGGGCTCGCTGCGCTCGCCAAGCTTCGGGGTGGCGTGGGTAGTGGGAGGGTCAGTAAAACCTCATTGTATGTCATTCAAGTGAATAGCTAATAGCATGGAATCGCACCCTATATAATCGCATGTGATCGCATGCGATTTTGCAGGAGGTGCGATGCGATCCCCTGGGGCCAACAGAGCAGTGAATAAATTACATAAAAAAATCGCATCGCATCACACAGCACTAAAACGGCCCATGAGATACAATTTCAGTACGGTAGCGTACGTAGGAAATCTGGGCGCCCTGCTAGGAATATATATATATATATATATATATATATATATATATATATATATATATATATACACACACATACATATTATTTATTCTTAATTTTTGGGAGTACACAAATATGAAAAAATTAGGGGATTCTTTATAAATAAAAATAAAAAATAAACAATACATAATTTAATAGGAGGCGTAATCCTGGTATACAATCTACTATTACATGGTCTATACAACCTTCTAGAATATATATTATGATTATTCCATGGAGATAATATTTATATTGGGCAAATATGTAATACAATATGTAATAAACCCAGTGCTGGCTCAAGAGGTGGGGCTGCAGCACAATTCAATATTAAAATAGGGGAGTCAGACCAACTGAGTCAGGTTGGAATGGCAGTTGGTGGCAGTTGGCTTGGCTCCCCTATTTGAATTTTGAACTGTGCTGTCTCCCCATTTCTGGAGCCTCCCCTGGCTAAACCACTGACAATAATTAAGTAGTTATTTTGACTTTATTATTCTGTAGACATTTATCGTCTTAGTCCCCTAAAATTCTTTCTTTCCCAGCTTTGTAATATCTTTATACTGTAGCATCCTTTGTGGGTTGTGTTCCTTATTTCCTGCCAGATAGTATATCATTGGGAAGTGCTCCCATTCCTCCCGCATATCAGCAAATTTCCTAGGAGGTGGAACTATGTAAAACAAATATTCCCTGAACGGTGACAGGTTCTCTTTAAGATTTGTGAAGAAAATGATCATTTATATTGTTTGGGAAACTTCCCAGTAAAAGTAGAATAGTCAGTAAGCTACCAAGCCAATTAAGGCCATGTAGGTGTGCTGACTTCTAGGGAAAATGCACATAATTGTACATTAATTGGAGGATGCAATCACTGTGTTGTAGTCTGATTACCTGTTCATTGGGGATTCGTTCGTGTGGTCATAGTTTCATTAATTATAACATTTCGTATAACGCTTTCTGCACTATTTTTATTGTCAATAATATTTAGCATTTCATATAAAACCTTAATACATGAAATCCTGCCCAGTGCCATGGTAATGTAATGTGTGTATTCTAGCAGAACATATAATATGACTAAATATAGGAGTGTATTTGCATGGGAGGACCTGTGTGACATGCTTTCATTTATTTACAGTTAATTATCATTCAGAACCATTTATGAAGGCTAAATGTAGAACAACTAAGAACATTGGTGTTCGGGGATACAAAAATTGATTGAGTCTAGAATTCAAGATGATACTGTTTAATATACCTTTGTTCTCATTATATTCATTAAACATTGTTCAAACTCGCAGTTACATAAAGAAACAGAGATGTACTCAGAGGCGGATTGAGGCACCGGGATGGTGGGAAAGTTCCTGATTGGCCGGTGCTATCTTTAATATATAGACATTTGAGTTCAGGTCATGTGACCTAAGCCGATCATGTGACCAAAGGATAAGGCTCATAAATATTTATTTAACAGAATATATATATATATATAGAAATCTATGTTACTTTATTCCCTATGCATGTGATTTATTATTGATTTTTATATTACTTCTATATATGTGTCTGAGCAATTAACCATTTACACAGCTCCTGAAGAAGACGTGGACATACGTTAAAACGCGTTGATCTTTACGCCTCTACACCACCAGACTGTACCCCCCTCCCCATTATCTGGAACAGTTTATTTAAAGGATGTGGGCATACGGACGGTGTAATGGTTAGCATTACTGCCTCACAGCACTGAGGTCATGGGTTCTATCCCCACCATGTGTTATATATACGGGGCAGTAGGGATGGTGTAATGGTTACATTACTGCCTCACAGCACTGAGGTCATGGGTTCTATTCCCACCATGTGTTATATATACAGGGCAGTACGGATGGTGTAATGGTTAGCATTACTGCCTCACAGCACTGAGGTCATGGGTTCTATTCCCACAATGTGTTATATATACAAGGCAGTACGGATGGTGTAATGGTTATAGCATTACTGCCTCACAGCACTGAGGTCATGGGTTCTATCCCCACCATGTGTTATATATAAGGGGCAGTAGGGATGGTGTAATGGTTACATTACTGCCTCACAGCACTGAGGTCATGGGTTCTATCCCCACCATGTGTTATATATACGGTGCAGTACGGATGGTGTAATGGTTAGTATTACTGCCTCACAGCACTGAGGTCAGGGGTTCTATCCCCACCATGTGTTATATATAAAGGGCAGTACCCACTATGTGTTATACATAAGGGGCAGTAGGGATGGTGTAATGGTTAGCATTACTGCCTCACAGCACTGAGGTCATGGGTTCTATCCCCACCATGTGTTATAAATAAGGGGCAGTAGGGATGGTGTAATGGTTAGCATTACTGCCTCACAGCACTGAGGTCATGGGTTCTATCCCCACCATGTGTTATATATACGGGGCAGTACGGATGGTGTAATGGTTAGTATTACTGCCTCACAGCACTGAGGTCAGGGGTTCTATCCCCACCATGTGTTATATATACGGGGCAGTACGGATGGTGTAATGGTTAGTATTACTGCCTCACAGCACTGAGGGCATGGGTTCTATCCCCACCATGTGTTATATATACGGGGCAGTACGGATGGTTTAATGGTTAGCATTACTGCCTCACAGCACTGAGGTCATGGGTTCTATCCCCACCATGTGTTATATATACAGGGCAGTAGGGATGGTGTAATGGTTACATTACTGCCTCACAGCACTGAGGTCATGGGTTCTATTCCCACCATGTGTTATATATACAGGGCAGTACGGATGGTGTAATGGTTAGCATTACTGCCTTACAGCACTGAGGTCATGGGTTCTATTCCCACAATGTGTTATATATACAAGGCAGTACGGATGGTGTAATGGTTATAGCATTACTGCCTCACAGCACTGAGGTCAGGGGTTCTATCCCCACCATGTGTTATATATACGGGGCAGTACGGATGGTGTAATGGTTAGTATTACTGCCTCACAGCACTGAGGTCATGGGTTCTATCCCCACCATGTGTTATATATACGGGGCAGTACGGATGGTGTAATGGTTACATTACTGCCTCACAGCACTGAGGTCATGGGTTCTATTCCCACCATGTGTTATATATACGGGGCAGTACGGACGGTGTAATGGTTACATTACTGCCTCACAGCGCTGAGGTCATGGGTTCTATCCCCACCATGTGTTATATATACAGGGCAGTACGGACGGTGTAATGGTTACATTACTGCCTCACAGCACTGAGGTCATGGGTTCTATCCCCACCATGTAAAATATATACGGGGCAGTACGGACGGTGTAATGGTTACATGGTACTTGTTTCCTATCTGGGCGCCCGTCGTGGTGATCGCGGGTACATTTATGTCTGGCCGCGACGCGACCGACGCGATGCCCGCGATTTCCCATTGAAACCCATGTTAAACATGGAAATCGCGTCGGTCGCGTCGCGGCCGGCCATAAATGTACCCACGATGCCCACGACGCGATGCTCCCGATTTGCCAGAGGAATCAATGTAAAAAGGCCCGATGGACACGATTTTACTATTAAATGCCTCAATGGACCCGATTTTACCATAGGAAACAATGTTAAATGGGCCTTAGAGCCCAAATAGTTACCCTGAACTCTGAAATGGCCCCCCCAATTGTTTACGCCACCCCACGATCCACGCCAACCCGAAGCGTGGCGAGCGCAGCGAGCCCGCGAGGGGCGGCGGTACGCGTCCTCCGACCTTTTCATGCCCTACTATCCACTAGGGCGTGGAGTGAGAATAGAATAGTGTGGCGAGCGCAGCGAGCCACCGAGCCCGAAGCGTGGCGAGCACAGCGAGCCCCGCGAGGGGACGCGGATACCTTCACAGTTATACGCGTCCCCTCGCGGGCTTCCCAGGTGTCCATGGCGACGCGGACACCTGGGAAGCCCGCGAAGGGACGCGTTTACCTGTGAAGGTATCCGCGTCCCCTCGTGGGGCTCGCTGCGCTCGCCACGCTTCGGGCTCGGTGGCTCGCTGCGCTCGCCACACTATTATATTCTCACTCCACGCCCTAGTGGATAGTAGGGCATGAAAAGGTCGGAGGACGCGTACCGCCGCCCCTCGCGGGCTCGCTGCGCTCGCCACGCTTCGGGTTCACATTGATGGCGGGGTGGCGTCAACTACTTTTGGGGGGACATTTTTATGTTCAGGGGTGTTTTTGCCCCATTTCCCATTGTTCCCTATGATAATTTGGGGAAATTGATCCATTTAACATTGTTTCCTATGGTAAATCGCGGTCATCGCGGGTAAATTGAGGCATTTAACATTGTTCTCTATGGGAAAATCGCGGGCATCGCGTCTGGCACATCGCACCCGATTTTTTATCGGCCGCGATGCCCGCGATGGCCCCGATTTTACCCCCGATGCCCGCGATTTCAATCGTGGGCGCCCAGATAGGAAACAAGTACCGGTTACATTACTACCTCACAGCGCTGAGGTCATGGGTTCTATTCCCACCATGTGTTATATATACGGGCAGTACGGACGGTGTAATGGTTAGCATTACTGCCTCACAGCGCTGAGGTCATGGGTTCTATCCCCACCATGTGTTATATATACAGGGCAGTACGGATGGTGTAATGGTTACATTACTGTCTCCCAGCCCTGAGGTCATGGGTTCTATCCCCACCATGTGTTATATATACAGGGCAGTACGGACAGTGTAATGGTTACATTACTGCCTCACAGCACTGAGGTCATGGGTTCTATCGCCACCATGTGTTAAATATACAGGGCAGTACGGACGGTGTAATGGTTACATTACTGTCTCCAAGCCCTGAGGTCATGGGTTCTATCCCCACCATGTGTTATATATACAGGGCAGTACGGACGGTGTAATGGTTACATTACTGCCTCACAGCACTGAGGTTATGGGTTCTATCCCCACCATGTGTTATATATACGGGGCAGTACGGATGGTGTAATGGTTACATTACTACCTCACAGCACTGAGGTCATGGGTTCTATCCCCACCATGTGATATATATACGGGGCAGCAGGGGTTAAAGTGAGGGGGAACTGGGTGGAGCTGAGTTCCACCACCTCTCATGGGCCCTTATTCTGGTTGGTGCGGCCAGAGCCGCACACGGTGCTCCGGCCGCACAAACCAATCCCCGCCCACGAGACGGATCGCCACGGCCGTCCGTACACGGACGGCTGGCGATCCGCATAAAAATGGTGGGGCGTACGCCTCCACCATGGTGGGAGCTGCCCCCTGCATTCGATGGTCGTCGACCATCGAAGGCAGGGCCGCACGCCACAGCAGCTCCCGCAAGCTGAGACCACACGGACAATCGTCCGTGTGATAGCTTGTATGGGGGCTGAGAGCTGACATCCGGCGACGTCAGCTTTCCGCCCCCATCAGTGGCGTCATACCCTCATTACCATGCATACGCCCCGCGTTTGCATGGGAACGCCCATGAAACGCGGGGCGTATACATAGGGAAATGAGGGTATGAAGCCCCTCACGCCCCTATACGCCCCCTTTGCGGCGGACGAAATACGTCTGCGGCGAATGGGGCTGCACATGCGCAGATTGACCTCTGCGCATGTGCAGACTAAAAACATCGGCGGTACGGCCGCACGCGGGCCGTACCGCACGATGCAGAATAAGGGCCATGGTGTGGTTGAACATATTTAACCTTCACATTGGCCCTGCACAGACAAGCATTCTAGTTTGCAGGGGGATGCCAAATACCCTACCACTGGCCCTGTCTCTGCCTAATGGGGGTAGAAGAGGGTGGTAATTAGGTGGCATAGAGAAATGAGTTCCCCCACCTCAGCATGACCACTTTATGCCCTGCGGGGCAGTATGGATGGTGTAATGGTTAGCATTACCGCCTCACAGCACTGAGGTCATGGGTTCTATCCCCACCATGTGATATATATACGGGGCAGTACAGACGGTGTAATAGTTAGCATTGAGGTCATGGGTTCTATCCCCTACCATGTGTTATATATGTGTTAGCATTACTGCCTCACGGCGCTGAGGTCATGGGTTCTATCCCCACCATGTGTTATATATATGGGGCAGTACGGATGGTGTAATGGTTAGCATTACTGCCTCACAGCCCTGAGGTCATGGGTTCTATCCCCACCATGTGTTATATATACGGGGCAGTACGGATGGTGTAATGGTTACATTACTGTCTCCCAGCCCTGAGGTCATGGGTTCTATCCCCACCATGTGATAGATACCTGGGGATACGGTCACTAGGTCTTCAGGGGTAGATGTATTATATGGCGATCAGGGGAATCTGCGCTATCCCCGTGCGTTATAGCAGGGGATAGCGCTTCCCCTGATCTATCACACCCGCCGAGCGTTTACTCTAATGCCGGCAGTGTGGGGCAGGAGGCATAGCGCAGGGGCGATATTTTGCACTACGCCCCTGCCTCCTGCCAGATTTATGAATGGTCAGCATCGCTGACCGTTCCGCCACCTGCAGCTGTCGACTTCGCCAGCTGCAGGCGGCGATGCCCTATACCTACAGCAGGGACAGCGCTGTCCCTGCTGCTGGAGCTGAGCTGCGCTGGGATCTCGTGAGACTAGCGAGATCCCGCGCATGCGCAGTGAGCCGGCCGGGGGGGTGGAAGGTGACGGCGCATCAGTATTAACTGATGCGCTGTCTCCAGGAGGGACATCGCCGGAGGGGGGAGTTTGCGCTCCCCCACTCCGGCGGCAAGATCTTAATAGATCTTGTCGGTGTCCCCTCCTGCTTCGCCTCGCTAATGAGGCAAAGCAGGAACTGTTATAGCGGCGTGATAGATGCCGCTATAATAAATCTACCCCTCAGTAACTAGGTCGACAAGCATTAGGTCGACACCAGTAGGTCGACATTCATGAAGGTCAACATGACTGAAGGTCAACATGGGTAAGGTTGACAGGTCACTAGGTCGATACAAGCATTTGGTCGACATGGAAAAAGGTCGACAGTCAAAAGGTCGACATGGGGTTTTTCACTTTTTTTGTAGCCGACATGTGCCGACAGGTGGTATTTCATGCCCTACCTTCCACTAGGGCATGGTGGTAGAATAAAATAGTGCGCCGAGTGCAGCGCGCCGTGCGTGGGGATGCGGTGCTACCTTTCACTGTCCATGTTGACTGTGTCGCAATGCGGAACAAAAAAAAAGTGAAAAACCCGCTGTCAACCTTTTCACTGCTGACCTTCCCCATGTCGACCGAATGCTTGTGTCGACATAATGACCTGCCGACATAACCCATGTCGACTTTCAGTCATTTCGATATTCATGCATGTGGACCTAGTGGTGTCGACCTAATTCTTCTAAACCTAGTTACTGCATTCTTGCCGACTTTTCGAGAAGCCTCTCCAGGAGAAGCCCGGAGAGGACAGCTGGATCTTCAGGTCAGGGGGCGGGGACGGGGATGATGACTGATTTGCGTCATTTTAGTCCCGCCCCTTGCCGCGGACCCGTGAAAAAACGGTAATTAGTGTGGTAAGAAAGGGGGGGTGCGGGGGCAAAAACGGGAGGATTGCCGACCTTCCCGGGGGGCCGGGAGGGGGACCCGATTTACGGTAGCCTCCAATAAATACCGGGAGGGTAGGCAAGCCTGAGTTACTGTCTATCCAATGATCCAATTCCGACTGTGAAATATTTTCATCAAATCAGTAACAGCGAATAATGTGTTGATGTTGTTTGTATGAGTCTGTCAGCAGGAAAACACAAATATTTTAGAATTCTGAAGCAGGTTATATGCAAAACCCTCGTTTATCCTTTAATCTTCTGAATCAAGTCTATCATCAATAAGCATTTGAATTAGCGCCCAATTCAGCTGATAGGTATTAACACAACTGCAGGGAAAATGGAGCTAAAAATTACAATGTGCCACTGTGTCATTCTAGTTGCTAAACAGGCTGAAATGAGCGAATAGTATGTAAATCAATGGCATAAAAGGACATGCCTGAAACTGCTTCCTAGAGTATACTGCTGTACACATGATTACTTTATCTTGCCACCAGGCATACTGTACATTTTGCAATGAAGGGAGGATTTAAAGGAGAATGACACCCAAATGTTTGTTTCTGCATGCTTACCGACTTTCTGGCTGTCCTTTCCGGGAGAGGGCAGCCAGCTCGGGGGGGGGGGGGGGGGGGGTGAAAAGGGGTGGGGGAGCCACATGGGCGGCTACTTGTTGGGGGCATGGCCAGAACGATATTGCCTTTTTAGCCACGCCCCCAGATGTGCAATGTCATTTTTTATGGCATTACACTGCGGTGGGTGGGGCTAAAACGGCGCTATTCGTGTCATTTAACCTACGGACCCTGCCGACGGGGGGGGGGGGGTTGTGGGAGCCGGGCAGTTTTGCAGGAGAGTTGCCCCTCTTTCTGAGGGGCCGGGAGGGGGACCCGATTTCCGGGACCATCCCGGCCATTCCGGGAGGGTAGGCAACCCTGAAGTAATGTAACCTTCATACATTGTTGTATTGCTTGATCTACTGTATATAATAAAATCAAGTGCTGATACAAAAATATATATATTGTTTTACCACCTGTTAGTGGTGCATCCAGAAAAACATGACCCTCAAATGATTTCTACAGCGTTCACAGATCCAAGACACCTCTCTCATACTGAGGGAGATTGCTAGACTAATGAGGGAGAGAGGGAGATTGCTGTTATTTCAGGGAGTTTCCTGCAGAATGCAGGAGGGGAGGTAACTATGATGTAACAGTGTAATGTTGGCTAGGTGACATGAGGGAGATTGCTAGACTAATGAGGGAGAGAGAGAGAATGCTGCTATGTCAGGGAGTCTCCTGTAGAATGCAGGAGAGGAGGTAACTATGATGTAACAGTGTAATGTGGGCTAGGTGACATAAAGGAGATTGCTAGACTAATAAGGGAGAGAGGGAGATTGCTGCTATATCAGGGAGTCTCCTGCAGAATGCAGGGGGGAGATAACTATGATGTAAGTGCAATGTGGGCTAGGTGACATGAGGGAGATTGCTAGACTAATGAGGGAGAGATGGAGATTGCTGCTGTGCCAGGGAGTCTCCTGCAGAATGCAGGAGGGAAGGTAACTATGATGTAACAGTGTAATGTGGGCTAGGTGACATGAGGGAGATTGATAGACTAATGAGGGAGAGAGGGAGATTGCTGCTGTGTCAGGGAGTCTCCTGCAGAATGCAGGAGGGGAGGTAACTATGATGTAAGTGCAATGTGGGCTAGGTGACATGAGGGAGATTGCTAGACTAATGAGGGAGAGAGGGAGATTGCTGCTATGTCAGGGAGTCTCCTATAGAATGCAGGAAAGGAGGTATATATGATGTAACAGTGTAATGTGGGCTAGGTGACATGAGGGAGATTGCTAGACTAATGAGGGAGAGAGAGAGAATGCTGCTATGTCAGAGAGTCTCCTGTAGAATGCAGGAGAGGAGGTAACTATGATGTAACAGTGTAATGTGGGCTAGGTGACATGAGGGAGATTGCTAGACTAATGAGGGAGAGAGGGAGAATGCTTCTATGTCAGGGAGTCTCCTGTAGAATGCAGGAGAGGAGGTAACTATGATGTAACAGTGTAATGTGGGCTAGGTGACATGAAGGAGATTGCTAGACTAATGAGGGAGAGAGGGAGATTGCTGCTATATCAGGGAGTCTCCTGCAGAATGCAGGGGGGAGAGAACTATGATGTAAGTGCAATGTGGGCTAGGTGACATGAGGGAGATTGCTAGACTAATGAGGGAGAGATGGAGATTGCTGCTGTGTCAGGGAGTCTCCTGCAGAATGCAGGAGGGAAGGTAACTATGATGTAACAGTGTAATGTGGGCTAGGTGACACGAGGGAGATTGATAGACTAATGAGGGAGAGAGGGAGATTGCTGCTGTGTCAGGGAGTCTCCTGCAGAATGCAGGAGGGGAGGTAACTATGATATAACAGTGTAATGTGGGCTAGGTGACATGAGGGAGATTGCTAGACTAATAAGGGAGAGAGGGAGATTGCTGCTATGTCAGGGAGTCTCCTGCAGAATGCAGGAGGGGAGGTAACTATGATGTAACAGTGTAATGTGGGCTAGGTGACATGAAGGAGATTGCTAGACTAATGAGGGAGAGAGGGAGATTGCTGCTATATCAGGGAGTCTCCTGCAGAATGCAGGGGGGAGATAACTATGATGTAAGTGCAATGTGGGCTAGGTGACATGAGGGAGATTTCTAGACTAATGAGGGAGAGATGGAGATTGCTGCTGTGTCAGGGAGTCTCCTGCAGAATGCAGGAGGGAAGGTAACTATGATGTAACAGTGTAATGTGGGCTAGGTGACACGAGGGAGATTGATAGACTAATGAGGGAGAGAGGGAGATTGCTGCTGTGTCAGGGAGTCTCCTGCAGAATGCAGGAGGGGAGGTAACTATGATGTAAGTGCAATGTGGGCTAGGTGACATGAGGGAGATTGCTAGACTAATGAGGGAGAGAGGGAGATTGCTACTGTATTTCAGGGAGTCTGCTGCTGAATGCAGGAGGGGATGCAGCTATGACCTATGTGTGTACAACAAATGCACTTTTGGTTGCATGCATCATATCATACCATAAGTGCATTCAGTAGGCAAATGCATCTAATTGTAAAATGGGCCAATAAATGTGTTTGTTATTGTGCACCTCTTACTTCTTCAAGGTAGTAACCTTAAAATATATTTTGAATGTTACAAAGTCACAAAGCGAATTAGCGGGTGGATGCGAAGGAAATGTTGGTTGTTATTTATTCCCTTTGAAGTCTCTTATTGTTTAATATCCTATTAATACACTGTACTCCGTGCGGTTGGATATTTGATGGTTTTGAAGTCAGATATGTCTAGAAGTAAGAGCATTAGCAGCCTGTAATCAGCACGCTTGTCACTGCAGAGCGCCATGCTTTGCTAAATGCTTGGTTTGATGATTCTTGTGATGTATTACTGCCTGCTGATTACTATTTTAGCTTAGATTTTCATTAGTGTAAAATTATTTTCTTAAATATTCTGTTTGTAATTTACCTTTTATGTTCCAACTTTATCGTTCAGAGTAACTTAGCTGTTGTCATAGTCATTATTACAAGAGGTTGGTGGGCTCCAATTCTTCAGGTCCTGTGATTTGATGGTATCACAATGGCCCTTATTCTGGTTGGTGCACATATTTCCGATTTATTTCGGAGAGGTCCGCACGCCACGCTGTGCGGACATCGTACGAAAAAACGCCCACCGGTCCTCCGCATTCGGACGGACTCACTCTTTAAGAAGAGGGCGTGTTTACGGACGACATCCAAACCTTTGCGTGTCCGGTGGACACACACATTTTCTGCACGGTCTTACAGCGTATGCACGGTCTTACCGCGTCAGAACGGACGGGAACCTGCCCGTACGCACCGATGCGGTGTATTTACCCACAAATCACCACTATTATCTGAACACCAAAATCTGTAACATGACCCACTTATGCAATTAGGCAACCTCATTAAAAAGGGATTGTTTTTAATGGTCATCTATTATTTCTCAAATTGATAATTAAACACTTTACTACCACTTTAGATTAACCCTTACATCATGCTAAGTTCAAAATATTGATTCTTTAAGCTGCAATGGTTCCAATTGAAGCAATGACAAGAGTGTAATTAATGAGTAATGAGTAAAGGAGTGGATTGTATTGTGCTCAGCTGAAATTGGTTGAGGTGCGCCCGTACTGATTGGGCGTTCCGAATGCCTAGCGCATGACCGAGTGGTCAGGGCCGGTGCAAGGCACCGGAGCGCCCACGGCGAGGGGGGGTGGGGCGCCCTGGTGCCTACGGGGGGGGGGTACCTGCGGCGCTGTGTGATCTGGCGGCGGGGTCCCTGCAGTCATGCGCGCTTTCCGGCAGCCAGGCGGCGCGGGAAGCGCTGATGGGTTTGAAAACTCGCCGCACGCTGATTGGCTGAATCTCAGCCAATCAGCATGCGGAATGTTTTCAAACCCAGCAGCGCTTCCCGCGCTGCCGCCTGGCTGCCGGATAGCACGCATCACTGCAGGGACCCAGCCGCCAGATCACACAGCGCCGCAGGTACCCGGCACGGACACCCCTGCATCCTCCATGCGAGAGGCAAGGGGCGAAGTGCCGCCCTCCAGTGGCTGGTGCCCTAGGCAAATGAGATTTGCCTAGTGGTGGCGCCGGCCCTGCGAGTGGTGTCCGCAAAGCAATACTTGCTTATGAAGACCGCATGTTTCCTGCCTTTTTGTTCGCGTGCATTCGGTGTGCTGTCCGAATGTACGCGTACCATAATTAGTGCACTCCCTCGTGTACGCCCATGTTTACGCCCAGTTTAGCTCACTTTGAAACTACGCCCCTGTGTAGTTCCGAATGGCGCCCATATTACGCCCATATTTCCCGAGTGAATGCGGTGCACATTTCTGTACGGTATTAGTGAGAACAAGTACGGAGACCTTGCGTGGCACATGCGCATAGCGTTGCCCACGCATGCGCAGATGGCTAAAAAACGCCATCCAAAAGAGTGCGGAAAAGTACGCACAGAGGCAATGACGACCTGCGGACAGTAAGTTCCACTGTAGTTCCGTCATATGCAGAAAGTCATTGCTGATGGGCAACGCAACAAGGACAAGTACACTGGCACTGATTTAAATCCATTCTGCATTAGGGTGTGGATTTAAAAATGTAAGTAGTTTATCTATGAAAGACTTCCATACATTTATGTGAATTGGGGCGATTTAACAGGATTCCGATAAATCGAACCAAGAAATTGTGGGAAATCCACCCAAATTGCATGGGATCCTATCTGATGTGCGGTCCCGTATGCATTGCATTGGATTCAGACCTGCCTGCATGTCCGACCCCCAACTCAGACCCACTCCCGGCGGCGGGGAATGGGGTCATGATGTATAGCATGAGATCCTGCTGTCTCGGGAAGGTCCCTGGCAGATCAAGGGGGGTCAGGTGGATCAAGGGGGGTCAGGTGGCCGTACACTGCTGGGACTTCTCAAAGTAGTGTATGGAAACTATGGATGCCAATCCCGGGGCATTTTTTCAATCCCTGGAATCAGAAAAAGTCCACTGTCCCCCACATTTACTTACATGTGGGAGCAGAGTAGGTGGCAGCATTGTGGCAAATCCGCCAGGAGGAGGCAGTCAGTGGGTATTGCAACTACCAGGAGAGGTTATCGGGAGGCAGTCGGCGGGTGTTGTGTGCCGCCAGGAGAGCTGGTCAGGAGACGAAGAGTTCCGGCAGCGGAGATGCGGCCTGCGCAGAGTGACCTATGACCAAGTCATGCTGCGCAGGCTGCACGCCAGGGTCAGGAACAGCCAGACGCTGCCCGGCATTATACTCAGCATGCGCAGTCTAATGCCAAAATCCCGGGATTGGAGTATCCAATCCGGGGATTGAAATCCCGGACATTTTGGGGCAGAATCCCGAGATCCCGCCGATCCCGGGATTGGCCACCTTAAGATGGGAGTTCTTATTTATTTAGATAATACTAGAGAGAATATGATTGGTTGCCCATTTCAACATGCCATCTTCAAAAGAAATCCCATCTTAGTTTAAAAAAAAACGTAAGTGTCTAGATTCGACAATAGGTCGACACCCTATATGATTGACAGGGTCAAAAGGTCCACACAAAAAGGTTAACACATTTTGCGTTAACTATTTCATGTCAAACTTTTGACCGTCGATCTTTTGACCATGTCGACTTACAGTAAGTCCACGTTGACCATTTAATTGTCGATTATATAGTGTCAACCTGTTTACTGTCTATCTACTGTCTATCTGCCATCCAGATACCACTGCACTGCAGGTGGGACAGATGTAAATGTGCAGAGAGATTTATAGAAACATTTACTAAGACGGAATGGGTACAAATGTACTCCGAGATTTCCACATAGGAAAATTTACTAAACCAATTCGGTGGATTTTGCTAAATTTACAAATGAAAATCAGGGTACAAAACACAATTAAGAATTAAAAGCCCACCAGACAAACTCAGCAGGACTTTCCAAAAGCACAACACAGATCATTTGTATGAGCCAAGTCGGCTGTTAATTCAGCTCAAAATATGAAAAGCAAATAGAACACCTTTTTCCTTTCGAGTTTGCAGAATCGTGCATGGATCAGTCAGATCTGTACAGTGCTTCCATATGCTAAAGTAAAATAAATAGTTAAAAATGTAAAAAAAAATGGAGTAGGGTCCCCCTTTTAAGATGGGGCTGGTTTCAAAAATACAGGAAAAAGCTTGTCTCAGGGTTCTTCCTATTTAAAGAGCCAGTATGGGCTCTTGGATCAGTCCTGGTTCCAAAAATACAGGGTACAATAGAAGAAGAGATACTCCATATTTTTAAAACCATCAACGAGCACCACTAGTCAGTACGTTAATGCCGCATCTGGGACAATTTTATATACTGTAGGTCCCTGAGGCCATGACATTATCCCCCCATATCCCCACTCAAGGGGTTTTCAACAGGCCACATCCCCAAGCTTGGAAGCTTCATCCCCCAACTGATGCTGGCTAACGCCCGCTGTGGCTAGAACGTGTTATTCCCTGTTACTATAGGGAACCCAGCTGGGCTATATCGCCTGGTTTGTGTTACAGGTATCTGGATGGAAGATAGACATCGTTGGGTCAAGAGTCAGTAGGTCGACAAGGTCAAAAGGTTGACAGTTAAATTATCAACATGGACTTAGGCCCACAGAGTCAGAAGGTTGACATTATAATGGAGCACAAAAGTTTGACACATGATTTTTAGTGTTAGGGTCATAGTTAGGATAAGGCACTTGGGTATGGTGCCAGAGGTGACTGTTAGGGTCAGGCACTTGGAGAAATGTTAGGGTTAGGTTATGGGAGGGGATGGTTATGGTTATTGTTAGGATAAGGTACTTTGGTAGCTCTACAGTTAGGTTGCCAGAGGTGACTGTTAGGGTGAGGCACTTGGAGGGTTGGGTTAGGTTATGGAAGGGGATGGTTAGGGCTATTGTTAGGATTAGGCACTTTGGTAGAGCTACGGTTAGGGTGCTAGAGGTGACTGTTAGGGTTAGGCACTTGGAGAAGGGGTTGGGTTAGGGTATGGGATGGGATGGTTATGGTTATTGTTAGGATTAGGCACTTTTGTAGAGCTACGGTTAGAAGCCAGAGGTGACTGTTAGGGATAGGCACTTGGAGAAGGGCTATGGTTAGGTTATGGGAGGGGATGGTTAGGTTATGGGAGGGGATGGTTAGGATAAGGCACAATGGGAGGCTTAGCGTTATGGTTAGGGATAGGTATAATGTGTTCATATGTTTTACATTGACCATTTGTCTGTAATCCTACAGTAATTTCATGTTGACGATTTAAATGTCAACCCAGTCGTTATTGTTCGTCTATCTATTGATATAATGTTGCTCCTTTAATTCATACCCTGTGTGGGATGCAGTTAGAATCCCGGTGGTTGGAATCCCGGCGTTCAATATCCCGACACCAGAATCCCGATCACCGAAATCCCAACACTTTCTCCCTCTATGGGTGTCCATGACACCCATAGAGGGAGAATAAATGAGTTTTCCGAGCGTAGCAAGTCACCGGGCCCGCTGCGTGGCGAGCGAAGCGAGCCCGCAAGGGGGGGGGGCGATCCACGTCCCCCCCTTGTCGGGATTTCGGCTGTCGGGATTCCGGCGTCGGGATTTTGAACGCCGGGATTCCGACTGCCGGGATTTAGTACCAATCCCCCCTGCTTTATGTGCAACTCAGAATTAGACCATAGGAGGGACATTAATCAAAGCTTAGGGAGAGATAAATTAGAATGATATAAAATATCAACCAATCAGCTTCTGTCATGTTACAGGGTTTGTTTAAAAAAAAAAAAAAGATAGTTATGAGATGATTTGTTAGTACATTATCTCTATGTACGTTATCTCTCTCTCTCCATGCTTTGGTAAGTTCCCATTATAAATCTCATAGGGGTGGTTTCAATTGCAGTCAATGTAGTCAACCTGGGACCAGATAACAAAAGTCCGATTTTATGGGTAGTAACTAATGTTATCCATGCCTATAGATTGTAAGCTTGCGAGCAGGGCCCTCCTACCTCTACATCGGTTTGTTGCTACCCAGTTTGCCTTAGCAATTTTTCCTATTGTAAAGCGCAACGGAATTGGCTATATAAGAGACCGTAAATAAATAATTTAATAAATGTTCCATTACATATTGGACAAATTGACCCCTAACCTTTGCGTGGTGAATGAACGACAATGAAAAGAAACGATTATATGAAATCAATATTTCCTTTAAGCTTAAATAAAAATGCAACTATCCTTTATACTTGGCGGCAATTAAAGTGCAAATATTATTACTATTCCGAAAGGTCACGCAATAAAGCGTTGGAGACAGCCGGTGGGTTTTTAGAATGAAGAAACCTTATTACAGTAAAGTTTCATGGGGATAAAAAAAAGTCATGATATAAATAAATAATTATTACAAGCAAATATTGTTACCGTTAATTAGTGTCTTTTAAAAAAAAAAAAGATTAAAGGGAAAAAAATACATAACAGCCAGAAAGTAATATGAGACGCAGTATACTGTACACGGGAAACATTACAGCGAAAGCTGCGAAAAACCAGTGACATTTATTCCCAAACTTTATTACATTTTCTGGTTAACGAATCTTATTTTATAATGTTCAGCTGTCTCTTCTGAAAGGGGAAACATGCACAATTTATATACAGGGATTATATATTTTTTTTTACTTTTCCTTACTCATTTAATAAAGACATAAATTATTCTGCATAGGCCTCATCTGTATCCTGATTTGCATTCGTTAATGCGAGTGTAAGATGCTCTAATGAAGTAAAATGTAATAAAAATTATTATAAACTGTATTTATATAGTACCAACCTTTTAGTGTAGTGCTTTACAGAGAGTGTAGCTTACATCAGTTCCAGCCCCAGTAAATCTTACTGGTTCACTTGCAAAGGCAAATTTGAGGGGGGGGGGGGGGGGGGGGGGGGGGGCGATGTAACGTGCAAGGAGAGTTAGATTTGGGTGAGTTATTTTGTTTCTGTGCAGGGAAAATACTGGCTGCATTAGTTTTACACTGCGATATAGATCTCACTTTGAAGTAAAACCCCACCCAAATTCAGGGTTGCCTACTTTATCAGTCTGCAGCTGCAGTTCGGGGGCGGGGCTTGAGCGTGACATCATTAAACCCCGCCCCCAATATGTAAAATACCCCAATTCACGGATCTATGTGGAGGGGGCGGGGCTAGAATGATGCAATTTTGGGCATTTTAGCTCCGCCCCCTCCTCTGAGACACGCGGATTGCTGCATTTAAAAGCAGAGGTCAGGGGGAAGACGCCGAAATCGGGGGGTGGCGTGGGGGTCCACCAGAATCCGGGAGGGTTGCCCACCTTTCCGGGGGGGGGCGGGAGGAGGACCCAATTTTCAGGATCCTCTCGGCCATTCCGGGAGGGTAGGCAACCTTGCCCAAATTTAATTGTCTCTGCACATGTTACATCTGCCCCACCTGCAGTGCACACAGTTTTGTCCATTTAAGAAGGAATTATACTTTTGCGAGTGAACCAGAATAAGGGCCTAAATATTCTATGAAACACACATAGGACCTGATTCAGTACCGCTTGCTAACCAGTGGTCGTTCGCCACCCATCCGGACTTCGCCCCCCACCCCCTGCCGAATCCCCTCGCATGCAGCTAAAGGGGAGAGGAATCATTTGATGGTTGACAACAATCGTATGATTTATCGTCCTTTCAGAAATAAAAGTCAGTGAAAACAGACTTTTATTTCCGTCGGAGTCCCCCGAAGACGCGACGGGGCGCTGAGTTCCTGTGACGCCCATAAAATGATGGGCGTTCCCCTCCAGCTGCCCCCGCCCCCTCCCCCCCTACACGTGCGATTTCCTTGGTGTGTGTGTGATACTCGCCGAAGGGGTTCGCACAGGGGGTGTGCACACGCGCATATCCCCACCAAAGGAACGGGGACAATCCATACAGAATCACCCCCATAACGTAAAATCTACAGTGAGCCTAAAACCCTGTACATATGGGGCAAAGGGTGCCCCGTGCTGAGCGAGCTGGCTATGCGCAGATCGCCAAACACGCATCTAAACAAACTAGTCAGATCGCTTAGAGATAGAGCTTATATCGCCCTGCATGCTGGATCCTACCCTCCGCCAACAAACAAGAGCACCTTTATGCTGGGGTATCCCCCTGGCTGCCAGCCTAGCTGTGAAGCTGTGTCGCCGGGCTACCATCTTTTGGATGGCAGTGGATTCTCATGTTGTCACAGAGCTGCCGCCGCTGACCCCGCAAAGGGTCAGGACATGGCTACGATATTCGGACCACACCCCTGCAAAGCCAAGGCAATGACCCCAAATGGCCCACTGTGCCCTCAACCCCCCAAAAACCCTTGGATTGAGGTCACATGCTACCACAGTTTACTGGCTCGCTCATGCACACTACTGTGTCAAATCGACAATTTGCGATTTCTGCCGATCGGTAAGTCGTGGATCACCTGGTAAAAATACTTGAAAAATCCTGAAACTCCACAAACCCTTATCAGAATAGAGACTCTGGTCTCGCACTAACCGCTATATTATCTTTAGAATTCTGCAAACTACTGCCTCCTAGTGGCCAGATTTGCATGAAAATATTCTAAGGTGCCCATACACTAGTAAGATTTATCTTCAGATCTGGCTGGTTGGAAGAAAAACATGGTTATGGATGAGTGACAGTTTGTCTGTTTTCCAGCATTTCCAAGCAAATGGTCACTGTCATTTGCTCTCATCCATAACCATGTTTTTGTTCCAATCAGCCAGATCTGAAGATAAATCTGCGTGTGTATGGCCACCTTTAGAATTTATTTCAGTGACATAATAATAATCAAAGCAGTGAGGTTCCTGCCGTTTGGTGAGGTGAGAGCCTTATCTCGGGCAGCATACTTTATTGGCAGCATAGAGGGCAATGGTTATATGTACAATGTATTTGTGACATAAGACCTGGACTGTTACTTGCCACCTTCTGACTCCCTCAGAGCCCTCTCCACTCTACAAATGACATGGAAGACATAAGAGATGGATCACTGTGAATGACTGCATTCAAAATATCAAAGTGGGCGGTGGTCACACAGGTTAGGGGCATGGCCGGAACCCCTGGTTTTGTTACTCTGATTGGTCCAGGGGGGCTGGTGACAGTCAGTCCTTAGTGCCTGCTCCTACACTGAAAGGAGCTTGGATACGGACATCTGGGTGCCACCTGCTACCCCCTGCTCCCACCTAGAGATGCCATTGCATGGGGGGTGTAGTTACATTACACCATTGCCCATGTGACTGCATAGAGTGGGAATGGCTATGCCCTCCACCCACATTGGAGACACCTCCCAATCATTCCCTCATCATGGCCCTAACTGTATGGAGTTTTGAAACCTCCTGCCCGCCCACCGCTACCAAATCTCCCATTCTCATCAATGGGTGGCCGCTGATTGGCTGGGAGAGAATGGGAGTTTTGAAATCTCCTGCCAACCCACCACTACCCCAGCTTGTTGCCCACCAGCCTCTCTCTTCAGCTGCGGGGGGGAGGATTATAGGGGGTCTTGGAGGCGCGTTCCCTTGAACTCCCCCGCAGCTATATAGGCAGTCCTTTACATATGATTGTATGTAAAAATGGCGCACCAACTGCCAAATCGCATTTGGCCCTCCTGGGAAACTGCCAGGGATGTCACCTCCCCTTCCGCATACTAACCCTCCCCCTAGTGCCTAACCCACTCCTGCCACAGACAGACACTTCCCCTAGTGTCTAACCCTAACCTCCCCTCCCACATACTAACCCTTCCTTAGTGCCTAACCCACCCCCGCCACAGACTAACCCCTTAGTACTTTACTTGCCCGTGCAACAGACTAACCTTCCGGCTAGTGCATAACCCCCCTCCCACCTACTAACCCTTCCCCTAATGCTTAACCCTACAACCTCCCCTCTCACAAACTAACCTTCCCCCTAGTGCCTAACCCCCCTCACACAGACTGACACTCCCCTAGTGCCTAACCCTAACTTCCCACCTCCTGCAGACTGACCCTGCCCCTATTGCCTAACCCTAACATCCCCCCTCCTGCAGAGTAAAACCATACCTCCCAACTGTTCTACTTCCACGGGAACGTCCAGTTTTTTTTGTATGTTCCCACGTCACGTCTGGGGCCAGCAGTGTCCCCGTAGGCAGCAGCGGTAAAATGGGAGCGTGAGGGACCCCAAAATCAATCCCCAGTGCGACACTGAATGCAATGTCATTCTGGATATATAGTGCCTGTGCGCCAAGCATAAGAATGTATTGTGCTTTATGCAATGTGTAATTCTTTCTCTTCTAATAGTAACAGACCAGAGTAATCTAAAAAAAAGCACTGGATAACTTCCAGCCCCTTTTGCCGTTTCTAATTCATGTTTTAGAATGAGAGAAATGAAACTAGCTGGCCATTAACTTGCCTGTCATAGTCTAAGCTTAAATTATAGTGCACTTAGCATGCAGCTCCTTACTGAATAATTTAGTCTAAAATTAAAGTTCTCTTATTAGCCATAATGATAGCCGAAATCGATAACGAGTGCCCATTTTAATTTGTCAGTTTGATTTGCCAAAAAAAAAAAAAAAAAGTAGATGGTTAATTTCCTGCAAGAAGTAAAGTTCGTGACAGGCGCATTGACGGAATCTATAAATGTGTGTTCTCTAGAAGTAATGCTTTCTTTGGTTTGGTTTTGATAACTCTCCTGAATAAAATGTTGCTGTGCTGCTTCCTGGCCGCTGTGTTTATGGATTTCAGGTGTTTGAAATCCCCTTTAGGTCAAGAAATATTGCCCAAAGCAGGATGAAAGGGGAAAAAACATGTAGTACCACGTATGGGCACTAGGTGGAGGAGCCCTTCCATTGAAAATATACTACATATTTCGGCATTTATATTCCAATATTCTCAAAATGACATAGCAATGCACATGCACATCACATCTGTCTTACATGCAGATACTGTATGAATAGAAGAAGGAGCACACTGTAGGCACCAGGGCGCCCCACCCTGGCAAGTGTTGCAATCACTCAGTTGCATGGTGGCATCATTACGTCATGGCCTCCATACCCCCAACGTGCCCATTCCATTAGGTACAAAATGCACTGTTCCTGGACTTCCTTGCCAGGGGCAGTTTCAGACGTGTACACACACTTTCATTTTGACAGGTTTTCGATTCGATTTTGCCTATAGAAGCAAAATCGAATCGAAATCGAATGTTTTTTAAGATGCTTTCGATCTGCATTCGATGCGCGCTCCCGTTTTCTTTATATCAAAAAGAAAAATAGACTGTGCAGGCAAGGAAATATCGAATTTGATCCAGTAAATGGAATGTGTACACTGTACCTTCAATTTAAACCGAATTCGATATCGAAATCAATATCTAATGCAAAAGTACAGATCTAATGCCAAATTGAATGTAAAGATCTAATGCCAAATCGAATGAAAAATCGAATTGGACATCTAATCTAAAGCTAATTGGAGCGTATGTACACACCTTGGCCTTTATTCAGATCTGTTCGCAGTACACATTTCTCAAAATGGGCAAAACCATGTGCACTGCAGGTGGGGCAGATGTCACATGTGCAGAGAGAGTTAGATTTGGGTGAGTTATAATGTTTCTGTGCAGGGTAAATACTGGCTGCATTATTTTTACACTGCAATTTAGATTTCAGTTTCAACACACTCCACCCAAATCTAACTCTCTCTGCACAGGTTACATCTGCCCCACCTGCAGTGCACATGGTTTTGCCCATTTTCCAAACAAATTTGATCTGCAATCAGATCTGAATAAGGGCCCTTGAGACTCATCCGCACATCTGATCTGAGGGAGTTCAGATTTGTCCTTTTTTCTTCAGATCGATCTGTCAGATCCATCTGAATTTGACGAAAACAGACCAAATCTGGCTAGTGGATGGGGGCCTTTAGGCCCGGGAAATTACTTAGTACCGCCTCTGTTGGCACTCCTGCTTGACATCATTATAATCTGTAAGCATAGAACACAACATCCAGTATCCACACCATCCCCTTTTTCTTTAGAACAAGGAACATTTTCTATCTTTACAGCAACAATTAATTACCATTGTTATTTTTAAACCATGAAGACATTCCGCTACGGTGTATTGTGGATATATCTATTAGAATCTAGCCGTTCGGCATAATGTTGGTTTGGAAATCATGCATCTATGTAAAATGACCCCAAGTCTTTTCATATGTAATAGCAGAAAGTAATAAATAAAAGGGAGTTTGGGCCTAAAGGAAAATATTGACCTGTTTTCCACAATACAAATGTTATTACTGCCTAAAGGGAACGTAGCTTAATTATATTCTTTATAATCACAAAACATCGCATTGTAATTTGGTCCAGTAATACGATCTCTCAATATCCAATTGTGTCTGATTTCCTCAGTCAATATTCAAACCTATAGCGTCCGAAGACCAAATAATTATTCAAGGTCAACACTTAATTCATTTTATTCATTTATATACAGTAGTGTCAGCATATTCGCTCAGTTATAAATCCATAAGGGGGACTTATAATAGAATTGGATAGGTTGCTATGGGTAACGTCCCATCTCAATAGAACTCATATCTTATTAAATGTGCCCCTGTATGTCTGGGAATTCCCCCCCCCCCACCCCCCCTTTAGAGGTGAGGAGCAGCATTAGCCTTTTAATGTACAGGATGAATAAGACCAGATATATATATGGTCTGAAGCCCCTGGGGGTGTGCCAGGAGTAAGGCATAACCCATCACCATGACAACTGTAAATAATACAGAATATATACATTAAAGAGCAACAGATTACCATTTGAAGCTGACAACATGGATAGACATTGATGTGTATGCCGACAGTTCACGCCACTATAGAAAGGAGAAATGATTGCATAAACGTATATACAGTTATAGAGGGGTAAAAATTATCGTCATACAGGATTTACTGTATATACATCTCTAAAATCTACAAAAAACAGTGCAAACGTGGCTTCTCATTCATTCCCAAAGGGGAAACTGTAATGTATCAATCCATCTAGCCTCCCGTTGTAATAATATTCTATGACGGTCGCCTCCTCTTATAGAGGGGGGCACCCAGTCAATCATTTTACACCTACAGTAAGTGAAGTCATAGAGTGGTTCATTAGGATACAATGTCTGGCTATCGACTGTTCATTCTGTTTTCCCTCAAAAGCCTTTCGTATGTTTGACCGGAGTAGGGCCATACGCGCTTTAAGTTCTTATGGTCTTACCCACATATAGCTTTCCACACGGGCATTTGATGTAATACACCACGTGTGTACTGGTACAGGTGAAGGGGAATCTGATTTTTCCCTGACCTGGGGTGGGTAAAGGTGTCTCCTGTTTCGAGGGAATTACAGGTCGTACAACCCAGACATTTAAAGCTACCCGGCTTCCTGGACAAAAAGTGAGGCTTGTTGGAGGTGTGGCAGTCTGACTGTGTGTTGGTGGGTGCTGGGAGGCCGGTGCCACCATCTTAGCAAAGGGCAAAACAGTGATTGGCCAGGTCTGGGTCTTTCACTCCTCCTCTTCACAACAAATCGGGCATGCGGTGATGGCGGTAAGAACATTACACCAGAATTTCCTCTCTAACTTTCACAATCCCTCATGAAAAAAAGACAAAGCAATGTCTAGTACGTCTATTTTTCAGATCATACTCAGGGGGGGGGGGGGGGGTTTTAAGGTGAACCCAGAAGAATGCATACCCTCACTCACATGAAGGAAGGTATACACCTGTGTATAAAGGTATCTTTAATATGGGTCACTCGGTGATCTTAGTGATAGTCTCCTCCACCAGATGGTATTCAAAGGACGTACCGTACTCACATAACAAATAATCAAATGACTCCTATAATGGTATATTTAGAGTCACAAAACTCGATCTCCAAGGACCATATCTCTCATTCCATGAACATGAAGGATATGGTCCTTGGAGATCGAGTTTTGATCTCCATCGCCATCGCCGCATGACCGATTTGTTGTGAAGATTACCGTTGAAAAAAGGACTTTGTGGTGGTCCTAGTTGAAGGCTTGGCTGAAGGCGTTTGGTAGCGCCTTGGGACTTTTTTCTTTTTGTTTTCACTCCTCCTCTGTCCAGGTAGCCAATGGCAGCAACCCCCTTGCCATAATAGGCTATCCTGGGTCAGTGCAAAGATTCTGTTGGGCAGTACACAGCTCTAGGAAGATCCTGACTCCTGCTAGTGCCGCTGCTCACTGTGTCCTGTCAGGCAGTAGTCTCTGATGGCCTCTGACCTCATTTCAGCCTCTTCCTGGTATCCATTCCATTGATCCACCTCCATTCCTGGGGAGCCACTGGACCATCACGGTACCCTCCGGTTCTACCTCCTGATCCGGATCCTATCTTCAATCTTTCCATTGTCCAATCTTCAATCATCCAATCGTCCAATCTTCAATCGTTCAATCTTCCAATCTCCAATCGTCCAATCTTCAATCAACCAATCATTCAATCGTTCAATCAATCTTCAACCAATTCCTATATTTATGCAAAGACTTGTTTCTCAGTTCTTTCCAAGGTTATTGCAAAGACTTATTATTTATGATTTGTGACTGCTCAGCAAAGAAGTATTTGATTCAAGTTCATGTCATTTATATATGAGTTCTTTCATTAAATCTGCTCATTTTACACTTACATCTTCTGGTCAATCATCCATTCCTGTGCACCACACAATACCATCTAATCCACCACCTCTGACAGGTAATCTATTGCTCTTTAATGTATGTATTATGTATTATTTACAGTTGTCATGGTGATGGGTTATGTCTTACTGCTGGCACTCCCCCTGGGGCGTCAGACGGGACGCCGGTGCAGGACACACTCCAATGACGTCATCGCAACCCCCGTCCGGGACTGCGTGCAGGAGACGATGTGGGGCTTCTTTGGTAAGGTTAGGGTTTCCAGCGCCCGGGGCAAGGCAGTCATTTGGTCCCCCCCCCACTGACTGGGGGGGGGGCAAATGACTGCCTTGCCCCTGGCACCGGAGGCTGAGCAGACCCTGCGCCCACATACCATTGTGCAGCGGGGTCCCGGGACGGGCAGCGGGGTCCAGGGACAGGCAGCGGGGCTTCCGGACCAGGCAGCGGGGGTTCCAGTCCAGGCAGCAGGGGGACGGGCAGCGGGGTCCAGGGACGGGCAGCGCTGCGGCGGCTTTATTCCTTGTAGTGAGCTACGCTACTTGCCTGGCGGCGGGAAGCGCTGCTGATTTTGACTTGCCAGACGCTAATTGGCTGAGAGAATTCAGCCAATCAGCATCCGGCAAGACTTTTCAAAATCTACTTCCCGCCGGGCAAATAGTGTAGCTTGCTTCCAGCTGCCGCTACGCCCGTTGCCAGGTTACCCGCTGCCTGTCCCCGGAACCCCGCTGCCCGGCTCGACAACGCCCCCCACATGCAGCGCCCGCTGCGCATGACCCCCCAGCCCCCCCCCCCCCCCCCCCCCCTAGTTACGGCCCTGATATATATATATATATATATATATTTTTGTGTTTAATTTCGCAGAATAATGGCTTAAATTCAGCAAGATAAAAAAATGTGCAGATATTTTGGAATTCAAATGTGGAACAGATGAAGCTGGAAGTTTATGTATTTAAGCATCTGATGGCGTTCCGGATGCCGCAGGCTCTCCAGACATCTGTAAATGATGATAACGTGTCGTTCTGTTATAGAATATTATAGTACATACATTATCGCCAGGTACAGATGTCAGGGGAACCATGTGTTATACTATAATATGCCATCGCCGTATAGCACATTATAACCATATATATAGACTAGGTGATTCATCGCGCCCTCCGGGCGCTCTTCACACCGTTGTGAGGGGCTTCGCCCCATCAGAAGTAGAACGGAATCTGCTGCGCTATATGAGACACTGTAACGGAATCTGCTGCGCTATATAAGACACTGTAACGGAATCTGCTGCGCTATATCTGCTGCGCTATATAGGACGCTGTAACGGAATCTGCTGCGCTATATAGGACGCTGTAACAGAATCTGCTGCGCTATATAAGACGCTGTAACGGAATCTGCTGCGCTATATAGGACGCTGTAACAGAATCTGCTGCGCTATATAAGACGCTGTAACGGAATCTGCTGCGCTATATAAGACGCTGTAACGGAATCTGCTGCGCTATATAAGACACTGTAACAGAATCTGCTGCGCTATATAAGACGCTGTAACGGAATCTGCTGGGCTATATAAGACGCTGTAACGGAATCTGCTGCGCTATATAAGACACTGTAACAGAATCTGCTGCGCTATATAAGACGCTGTAACGGAATCTGCTGCGCTATATAAGACACTGTAACGGAATCTGCTGCGCTATATAAGAGAGATTCACCCCCCCATATATCCCCCAAACCCCATGATTATTCCCACTTTAGTAAAAAACTAAAATCCACCTTGAGAAGAGCAGGGTGGCAGCAGAAACCTGAGAGATCCCACCCCCCCCACCCCACCAAAACCCCACCCCACCAAAACCCCAGACCCCATGATAATTCCCTTAATTCTTTATTTTCAAAAAAAAACCGAAAAAGTCTACCTTAAGGAGCACAGCAATATTCTCTGTAGAGGCAGGGAGGAGTCTTCTTCCTTATTACTGCTGCTCAGCGCTAGCCGGGAGCCAGCCCGAGCAGGAGCAGCAGCAGCAACTTGATTAGGGACTGGACTGGAGGCAAGCAGTGAGTCACGTGACGTCACCCCATCACGTCGCGGCGGCAGGCCGGGTCCAGGTGAGCAGGGCAGCCGCCGGGCAGGGCAGCTGCCGGCGCACGCTGCCCTGCGTGTGTTAAATGAAGTATTGAGGGCAGCAGGACTTCACCTCATGTGCGGAGGGGGGGCGGCGCCCTGCGCTCCAACTGCGGCCGGAGCGGGTGCTCCGGTGCCTCTGCCCTCCCTACGCCTCTGGCTGCAGGTGTGAGGCAGAAGGGGGGCGGGTGAAATGTCCGGTGGGGCGGCGCGCGTATATGAGGGGGGTGGGGGGGGGGGTGTGGGCGCGCGTTGTGTAGATGCCTGGGGATGAGTGTGTTAGGGGAGGGGTTGTGGGTGGTGAGCAGGCGTGGATGGAGTTAGTGGGCAGGCATGGGGAGTGGTGTGTGAGGAGGGGTGTGTGCTTGTGGAGAACAGTAGGACGGAGTAGGACGGAGGTGCATTGCTTTTGCAGTGTGGCTGACGGTGGATGGGCCTGTCAATCACCCGTGAAACCCCGCCCACCGTTTGCCACACTGCTTGACTGACAGATCTGGCTAAATATATAAGAGATGTCTAGGGAGGATGGTCGGAACTCTGTAAAACTTTGCAAACATCTTATTTTTTTACTGTTGATATAATAAATTTGTACGGCCCAATAATTCCCGCAGTATGGGACAGAGTAAAAATATATGGCATGGATAAACAACAGGAATTAGACCCGACTGCCAGGAGCTTATGGCCTAAGGGGAAAACAGCGGCTGATATTGGCCTGATTTGCAGTAGGTCTATATTTTGTTGTACAAAGATCTGATTCTGAGTCACCACAAGTCCGGATTCCAGCCTCAACCAGAAATAGGGGGTTATTCAGACCAGATCGCTGCTCTGCTAAATTGCTGAGCAAAACAATCATTGCTCAGTTTTTGGTGACTGCAAAAATCCAAACACAACTACACAATATAAAACAATTGTGGAACAGGCCAAGTGACACAGCTATGAATTTCATGAGAGCAGGTCCCTACGGCGCACAGGTCCGCTGTTGCCTTGCCATGCGGGAGGATGCACAGTATTGATACATTGGTAGATTAGATTATACTTTACTAGCAGAGGCGTAACTAATATTGTGGCGCCCCCCCCGCCAAAAAATTACCTTACCCCTCCGCATGCCGCCGCCACCGCCGGCCCCGCATTCAGTCCGGCACCGCAGATAGCCTCCGGGCTCCGTCTCCTGCAGTAATGAAAAATGACACGACAAAATGGCTGCCCCCGTACAGCAGACAGTTTTTTTAGGGATGTTAGAGGAGGCGGTGGCCTCCTCTAGCATCCTTAAAAACTGTCTGCTATTAGGGGGCAGCCATTTTGTCGTGTCATTTTTTATTACTGCAGGAGACGGAGCCCGGAGGCTATCTGCGGTGCCGGACTGAATGCGGGGCCGGCGGCATGCGGAGGGGTGAGGGGGGGTCTGACCAGAGTGCCCGGGCACCAGGAGCGCCCCGCTGGCGCTTGCTCCCCCAAGCAGCCACAGTGGCTACCTTACTGTAGCTACGCCTCTGTTTACTAGCTGAAAGCCCCGACAAAATGGCGGCATATGCAATGTACTTTCACTTTGAGCTGTGACCGTTATTACTTTCACTTTGAGCTGTGACCGTTTTTGACCCACAAACTCTCCACCCCACCCCCAGTCCCTACCTGCTCCTACCTCCAATCTCTGTCATCACAGCTCCCTCTGTCCATATCCAGCAAGTTTGAAATACATCGGTGTCCGTGTAAAAATTGCTTTCACTTTCTGTTATGAGATGTTTTGCCTCGTACACGCGGTGCTATTCAGGGTCACTTTCGATTCGATTTTGACTATATAGTCAAAATCAAATCGAATGGTTTTCATCACTTCTGTTCAATCTACAGCATATCGAATAGAAAAATAGACTGTGCCGGTAAGACTATATAGTACAGAGCTGTAATCGAATGGGTACAATTCGATCGAGAATTAATTCCGATTGAATCCGGATTGAATAGAAAAGAAATCGCACCATGTGTAGTGCATTGAGCGGCCTCTAGTGGTACAGAGGTGTGAGGCCTTTTATATACAGGTTGAGTATCCCAGGACCACAAGCATTCCGGAAAAAAAAAATTTTTACATACTCACCTGGTCCCTTGATGGTCCCCCAACATCCCTTGGCATCCCCCGGCAACCATCAGAGACATTTTCAGCGGCATTCTGAGCCTGCGGGTTGGAGTACAGTGATTTTGAGAGAGGAGGAGGCCGTGTGTAACCTCCTCCATCCTGGCCTCCACCTCTCAGCACTGCAGCGTTATAGAGTCTCATACCGCCCAACTGCCCCCCCCCCCCCCCATGTGCCCAGAGGTGGGGTGGGGACAGTTGGGAGTCCCCCTACTTGTCGCTGCTCTGCTCAGCAGCTGGGAATAGCGCACAGCATCTACTCAGGGAGACAGAGGGGCTGGGGGCATGGCCAACAGCTCAGAGCGCTGGCCGTGCCCCCATAATGACGCAAAATGTTAACATGACTGACGGCTGACGTAACCCCGTGAGGCCACGCCCCCTTCAGTATTGGTCACACCCCTCTTTCGTGGCAGTCTTAATATCCACAAATGAGGGATAAGTATTAAAAAAAAAAATGGATGCAGCATGTGCAGTGTGGGCCCCGCCCTGGACTCAGGGGCCCATGTAAATTCACCACTGCCGTATTTACAGTAACTTTACCTGAGCGCTTTGTTCTAAGCATGTGTCACGACTAATCCTGTTGCCTGTCAAGAAGTTTTTCTTTTATAAGGTGGAAAACAGTATTGAATCTATTGAATCAGTGATTCACCTCCAATTCAACATCCTTGGGTCAGTCTGACCCGACTTATATTATTAGCGGAAGCTTTGCTACAGGATAGAGCGTTTTATGGAAGCGGTATCTCACAGGGGAAAGCGTGAAGGCTGTTTCATCTGTACCTGCTACTGTGTTCTAGCTATACTCAATGCTGAGCTATCCGTGTTCCTTCTGACAAGAGGCCAGTTATTCACATTCCTTCTTTTATCACCTCTGCTCACACAGGAAAGCTGCTGAGGCCTCTGGCAAACAATGAGATTCTGCAGGTGCCTCAGTGGACCGCGTGCGTTTCATTAGGGTGACAAAGCAGAGGAGTTTGCTTCCATGAAAAGGAGAAAGCCTTTTAGCAACACAGCTGCGAGCAACAGCACGGTAAAAGCTGTTAGCTGTGCAGAAAGCTGAAAGTCCACTGTGAAAAGTACACAGCACACGCGGTGCGTACACAAAGCTGCCAGACTGTGGAATTGTCAGATAGGTACTCCGCCGGCCTTCCCTTAGTAAGTGATACAAGTGCAGCAAAACAGCGACGGCCGAAAAAATATTCCACGTCTTTTATATGTACGGTAGTGGTTATTTTGTGATTTTTATTTTTTAAAAGGGAACTACACAATTTTGTAAAGCTATATTATCCAATATCCCAATAGCCCATCTGTTCCTTTCTGGTACAAAAATAAGCATCTGTTAAGACCAAGAATTTGACGGCCGATAAGAACCGCTTGACCCATCTAGTAAATAGGGATGACCATCAACCATGCATGATTCATAAGCCATTATTCTGGATCATATGGTCTCCCGCGAGAGGACCGATGTTTCGCTTGTGCGCATTCACCAGGTACGTGTATCCACGGTGAACAGCGTGGGGCGTGGGGAGGTGGCGGGTAGTCGCGCTCATGGGAAACCGCTGGGCGTTCCCATGGAGATTACCATGTGACACAGGTCCCGGGGGGGGGGGCAGCCAGCTAAAATGACCGGATGTCAGCTGCCCGCCATGTTCTCCTGCAAATGGCGGCCAGAATAACCGCTATAATCATTGATACGGTTGATGTAGACTACTTTTGCCTTGCAGTTGATGGGGGAGACCCAGATGGTTTCCCTACATAGATGTCACAGCATCATCAGATAGCTTTTATTTTCTTTCCAATGCATCTCAGCACCACACCCCCCACAGACACACACACCTGTGCAGCCTCACCCCAAGGTTCTGGTTCTACCATGGGCCAGTTAGCCAAAGAAAAGCGGCGACCACCGATAGGGGGAAACCATCGAAGGTCACCCACTGGATAGGGTGCTGGCATCAATGGCCACTTGTACTATCGCCGTCGATGGCACCGCATCGATGGCCATCGGAAGCCATAAACACATGTACAGGCACACATTAGAGGTTTTTCTTTTTGCTAGAAGCTAATTAGCATAACCAGTGGTGGCTCCTGCTATTGGGTTGCAGGACTGCAGCCCCTCCAGTGAAAACCTGGAGGTTTCCAGTGTAAAACAGACAGCCAGCATCAGAGCTCCGGCAAGAGGGGGTGCGCATTCTACACGCGGTTGGGAGGGGGTGCGCGATCTAGCTCTGGAGCTCTCTGCTGGCTGTCTGTGTCTCTCCAAGTCCTCATGTGTCACATGATCACATGTCTTTCCTATAAGGAGTCAAAACACCAGGCTCCATATGTGACCTCCTCTCATGTGGGGAAGAGTTCAGCATGTAGTAGGTTCCTATTGGAAGCTGCTACTGCCCATCATACAGAGGACTGAAAACTCCTCCTCCACTTGGGCTGCCAGTACATGGAGTGATGACAACAATTGCTTTCCAGCAGGAAGCCATTTTGTGCACATCACCAGAGCTACAGTGCTTCAATGGGCGGCTGCCAGGGCCGGCTCTACCATGGGCAGCTGCCTAGGGTGCCGGGATCTGAGGGGGCGCCACCAAGTCTGCAAATAAAAAAATCAAGGATGTCTATGAGGATCCTTGTTGTACTTAATGCAGGTGGTGGGGTGGAACTTCTAAGACCTCACCTCCATACTTTCCCTTGAGACATACTTCCCTATATTGCTGCCCCCCCCCCCCCCCCTTGTACTCTGTTGTGGGTGGCAAAGAGAAAGGGTGAGCTGGCTGAGCCTGCTGTCAGCACAGCACATGCACAGCACATGCTGTAGGTGTGTGCTGCTGCTGAGGGGGGGGGGGGGGGGCAATAACAACCCCCCTCGACTTTAGATTGTTTTTTCACCCCCTTTAAACATTTTGGGGGCGTTGCCTAATTGTGGAACCTGGACACGCCTCCCGCTATTAGGCCACGCCCCCCAAATTTTCCCAGTCATGCACATTGAGCTGAGATCAGAGCTGTTGAGAGATTAATGGGGCCTGGGTACTGAGGTGAGCATCACCAAATTCAGAAGGTTTGATCACATCCCCTCTAAAAAAAAAACCCACTGTAGATACCATGCGTGGTGGCATAAATTGGCATCATATGCTGCAAAGGGTGACATTTGTCCTCTTCAGCGGCTGGTCTGCGTCACCATTGGGCAACCTGCTCAACCACTTCTTGTCGCCCCTGGTTACGATGTGTATAATTTGCTCATATAGTACTTGTCCATAGTTGTCTATGTTTGGCTAGGATACAAAATATCACAAAGTTCATCTGGAAAATATAATTGTGTGCAACTCTGAATGGCACCTTTAATGTTTAAGATTGCCATTAAGAGTATGGGGAGTTTATTTTATATATTTTAAGATTTATTTTCTTATTACATTGGGTCTAACCTAAATATCACTCTCTATACTGTATCTTCTCCAATCCCTGGCACAAGAATTTGCTTTAGGTCACGGGGCCCAAATTAGATGTGGATAAAGTGGCTATCACTACTTGGATGCAGCAGCGATAACGCTGTTTGTCAGTGCAGCAGAAGGCGTCCATCACATACATTCTAGGATGCAAGTATCGGATCACTGATTTATCATCGGGTGGCTTGCAGCATCCATGTTTATGTGCAAATCGTCCATCACACATTCTATAAACTCTCTGCTCTGTGACAGTGTTTCTTGGCCTCTTCCCTCACTCAACTAAACTTTTTCACAAATGGAGGCCTTCGCTGATCCCACAACAGCATCAAATTTTCAATTACTGACATCATCTGATGCAAGTCTGCTTCCGGGATGCGGTCATTTATTAGAATGAACTTAGGTCTACAGTCATTAGGTGACCCCACTAGGTCGACTGGCAGGAAGGTCGACCTGACTTAAGGTCGACATGGGCTAAGGTCGACATGACTTAAGGTCGAATTTGCATAAAGGTCGACATGAGGAAGGTCGACTGGTCATAAGGTCGACATGGGTTTTTCACTGTTTTTTGAGCCGAGAATAAAATAGTGTGCCCGAAGCATTGCGAGCGAAGCGAGGGTCTGATTCTCATTGCCAACTGTGTCCATGTCGACTGTGTCGACATTCAGATAAAAAAACAGTGAAAAACCCATGTCGACCTTATGACCAGTCGACCTTCCTCATGTCGACCTTTATGCAAATTCGACCTTAAGTCATGTCGACCTTGGCCCATGTCGACCTTAAGTTAGGTCGACCTTCCTGCCAGTCGACCTAGTGGGGTCGACCTAATGACTGTAGACCTAAGTTCATTCTGACAGATGTCCCGATTCCCTGCTTCCTATATCACAGGCAGGGCTGCCATCAGAAATTGTGGGGCCCAGGACTCATTTCCAGTCTGGCCCCCCTCCTCACTTGACTTACCGTAACCTGGCTCCTGCTCCCCCATCTCCTAATCCGCTGAGCTGCAGCCCGGAGGTGGAGCCCAGGCTTCTTCAATTTTAATTGCCCGCCGGTGTCATGGGAATAAACCTGCGCTCCAGGACCTGCTTTGTTCAGCGCACTGAGCGCAGCGGAGGCAGTCCAGGGGTTGCAGTGGGCAAAATGAGCTGCCTGGGCACTTCCAGAGGTTGCGTCCCAGGACAGCTGCACCCACAGCACCCCCCTATTGGCGGCCCTGATTGCAGGACCCATTTCGCATTTTTGCTCATGCGCAAAGTACCAGGTCCAGTGTTCCTAGACGTTTTTGCCATCTTACCTCAGTTAATAAAAATAAAAAACACATTGCACTAACTAGTTTATTTAAAAACGACATTCTCTAGAGGAAATTGAAAAAATTTCCTCAAATCAAGGAAGTTCTGTTTCTGCATAAATTCATTGCTATTTTTGTTTTGAAAACTTAAGTTACAGACAAGTACAACGCGCAATGAGCAGAGAAAGGGTAAGTGCAAGAATTAATATTTGCTACTATCAGTCACAAAGATACTTTTAGTTTTGTGTAATGGCTTGGAAATAACGCATTTATTTATTTTGTTAAAGTTCAGGGTTTTTCTACGTGTCAAAAAAGTATCTTAAACATTGTAAATGTATTTGCATTATTCCTTCTGCATAAAGTGTATCTAAGTTAGCTTTAAAAAAAAATGTTCCTCCCACGGTGCATTAATAAATAAGAAAACTTTATCATTTGGATCCACCACCTAACATGTGCCATAAACTGTGTTTTGCCAAACCACATTTATAGCACAGAGGTCAGCAACAAATGGGCGGGGGGGGGGGGGGGGGGGCATGTTGTCCTTCCTGCGTTTACATGAACTTGACAGCCTAATCCTTAGTTGGACACTATTCCAAGATCGGCGTAAATAATGTCCGTCTGTGCATGCATCTAATTTCGCCACACATGCTTCCCGATTTTTTAAGACATTGACTAAGGCACCGAAGGTGACAAGGCTCAGACATTAGATACAGTATGTAATATTGTAGGGTCACTCTCCCGGTTCTGTAATGCAGACATGACAAATTGATTCTGTTTGCCAGGACAGCTAGATGCTACTAAAGGCAAAACTGATTTGCTAAATGCAATACAGACTTTAAAACACAACTGAACATTGTTTACCATCATTGCTTATTACATTACAAGTAGAGAAACCCCGGAATCGCTAAGGTTTAGATCGTGCCACAAAACCGTAAGCCGGTGATTTATGATCCCATATCTACTAAATTATACAGACATAGAACATTCCCGTTATAGTATATTGCTTTCTGTAACCACATAAAGGGTATTAGACCTACAGTATTTAACAGAACCAAACTACAATACATGATCATAATATCATTTTATTACATTATTGTCATTAAAAACTACACAAAAATAAAAAAAACATGGGACATGATAGCATATTTCCATAGTACATCTAGAATGTCATGGGACACTTCAGTTAACACATGACTCCCAACTTCTTGCCAGCCTCGTGGCTAGGGAGCCGTGTGCAATGTTCCCATTTTCGGCACTGTAGGACAATGCCCATCATTCCAGTAGCTGCACCCAGTCCCTCTCTAATGTGAATGAATAAATCTAATCACAGCTGCTCTGCTGGTGCTAAGAAGACCCCAACTCCCCACCACCATCGTGGGACACTGTGGCCCATTTGTGGGATGACGGACCGTGCCTGAAAAGCTTGACTGTCTTGCCAAAATTAGGACAGTCATGCGTTATGGCGATCATATCATTCTATTATATACTATCGATTTTGCACACCCAGGGCAGTTATTAGGGGGGTGAAAACATTACTGTCTACTGGAACCTGTATTTGGTTTATAGTTTGGATCAGCCTATAGATGCATCACTCTCTGGGGAACCAATGTGCTCAGTTTCCTTCCCCAGCTTCTGGAACTCTTCTGTAACATTGTGAAGTTGTGGGTAAGAGGGTGTGTGTATATGTGGTTGGGGGGAGGGGGTGGGGTGGAAGGGTATGGCCAATGCTAAGAAAAATGCAGGTGTGCCTAGGAAAACGCTGGGAGTGTCCGGGAAAACGCAGGCGTGGCTGAGTATTTTAGGGGATATGCCTGTCAGCTCTAGCACGGATATGCCTGTTTCCATCTGAGCCTGCGGTGACTGGTGCCCAGTGTAAAAATCATTAGATGGTGACCAGTGAATTTTTTGGAACACTGCGCTGGGTACCGAGCTCTGCAAGAATCTAAAAATGAACTTGTCCATACAGTACATGATCAGCAACCGTCACTGTCTATTCATGCTGCGGGCAGTCAGCGCTGCTCTCCGTGTGGGGGATTCACAGCTATAGTACATTGCCTTATATTAGTTGCTGAGGTATATTCCTGTAACAGAAGTGATTTATAGATTATCCTGTATAATGAATGCGTTATAGATAGTGTGTACCAGACTTTACATAAACACCTCTTCTACTTCATACTCCCTTCAAAGGCACCAAGGGTCTAATTAAGACCGGATCGCTCATCTGCAAAGTTGCCCTGTGCAAATCTGCGAGTGAATTGGGATGGTCCTGCAGTGGGGGGCAGTTGGGAGCCCCCCATGCCCGGCGTTGCAGAGCGTGGAATGGACGCTTGAGCTTACACAGCTCTGGCTATGCCCATTAATGATGAAAAACGGGCATCGCTAGTTCTAAAATGAAGATGTTGCGAGTTATGAAAATGTGAGTCAGTCTGGGGTGCCGGATGACGGACCGACAGTTAGAATTCCGATGGTCAGTACACCGACATCCAGAGGCGGATTGGCCCACCAGGAAACCGGGCCATTTCCCGGTGGGCCGGACCAGATTTCCCTCTGGCTGTGCCGCCTACCTTGGTTCCAAGCGGCCGCAGCCCAGCCTGGTCACAAACGGCAGCATTGCCCAAAACAAACATGGCCACCGCATATATTATGCACATATGCGGCGGGCATATTTGCACTTTGTGAGCAGCTGCGGCCGCTGGATGACGACGGAAGCGCGGCGGTGGTGTGTAGTGTCCGCACCCCCGAGCTGTAGTGTCAGCACCCGCTGGATTCATTGGTGTTTCCCCATTGTCCCTTCTACTATCGCTGTTCCACCATCAGTTCTGCTCATCAGTGTCCCACCATTGACCCTAAACATCGATGCCCCACTATTGATCCTGCTTCATCAGTGTTCCACCATCGATCGTGCATACCATAGGTGTCTTTTCATTAATCCCGTCCCACCATCCTTTTCACTAAGTCTACCTCTGGTCAGTACCACCTATACATCTTCTGCTGAGTCTACAAGCTGTTTGCTGTCTTCCTCCTTGGGACGTCATCAGCAGTGGCGTAACTATAGCACCGCAGCCCCCGCCACCGCGGGGGGGGGGGAGCGCTGTGCATATGGGGGCGTCGGGGGCTGCGGTGCTATAGTTACACATCCCCCGCAGGCTTACCTATTTCGCTGGTCCCGGCGGCTCCGTTCTTCTGCTGAGGACCACCACAAAATGGCCGCCCCCATATAGCACACAGTTCTCTGAAACTGTCTGCTGTATGGGGGCGGCCATTTGTGGTGGTCCTCAGCAGAAGAACGGAGCCGCCGGGACCAGCACGAAAGGTAAGGCTGCGGGGGATTGGGGGGGGGTTTGAATGGGCGGAGGGGGGGGGGGCGCCCAAAACGTAGCTACGCCGCTGGTCATCAGTGTACCAACACTGCGTTTACTGTGGTTGCTCAGCATCGAAGCACATTCCAAACATAACATTATATTTAATTCATAAAGCGGAGTTACTCACCAGCCTTGAATCAATGAAAGGTCTTAATCATGGCAGGCAGCATGGCATCTCCTCCCCCCTGCCGTGCTGCCTGATTAAAACCTTTCATTGACTCAAGACTGGTGGGTGGCTTTATGAATTCTACACGAATACTGGACTGATTACTGGCCCTGTATATGGTTTGCGAGTGGCAGCCATACGGAATATATAGAGTCAATACTGCTACTCCATGAATGATGTACAAGATTAATGACAACATCACTGTAGAACATACATCACAGTATAAGGCAACGTAGGTCATAGGTATAATGTATAGCTCAAGTGGACAATGTGGAACCTTATGCTTAGAGGAAGAGGGGGGCCCCCCAGACAGTAGGGCCCATCAGGAGTCTCCATTGTGCCCCTATGGACCAGTCCCACACTGCCAGTAGATATCATTCGAAATGCCCCCATACACTAGCACAAGGTATCGATACCTTGGCATTGGCAACTACCCACACTAGGATGGCATAGGATACATCATATGTGGCCCTTCTGCATGCGATGTATCGTATGCAATCTTCATGGCCCCAGTGTATAAAGTATCCTTAGTGCGACAGTGACAATCTCCTGTTCCAAACCAATGAGCACAAGACCGCGCATCAGATCAGAGTAAATGACGTACGACGTGACACTTTTCACGCGATTACTCGTCCCGATGGGTCAAAATCGCGCGAAAAAAAGGACCATATCATACTAGTGCATGGGTCCCTTAACAAAACCAACAGCAGAAAAAAAAATCCTACAGACCTACAGAATGTGTCCGATTTATCAGGAACCATAACTGACCTCCACTTAAACACACATCTAGGTTGGAGTGGTAAATACAATAACTACCTGTCATCATTTCGGTTTAAAATAACCTGTTAAACTCAGTTGTTTGTTTTCACATAATTGCCTCTCAACAATTCGCAGAAGGTATGGCATTTTATTTGTGATTCCTGCCTTTCAATGCCTTAATGTAGTCATCATTAAGTATAAATTGTCAGAATATAGTACTTTAGAAAATATCGGAGAAATTATGTGTCAAGCACAATAGGAAACATTTAAACGTAAGGGCACTTTTTTAGCAGCTGCAAATCACTCTCCTTAGTGTTATACTGTAGCAGGCTTCATGGTACTGTCTATGTTACCTGACAGAATGCCAACATTAACATCAGGTGATTATGTGTGAGTGACAGGTCCCAGGTCAGCGGGCCAGATGCAACTCTTCTTGTTCACCAGGAGGTGGCGCTATGCCACAGACATCTAAGAATCGCACGTCCAAGGATTTATTCAAGGAAAATGATAAGAAATGTATTAATATTGTGAGCAAAAACATTTGCAGTAAATTATTAAAATTATTATTAAATTAGCTAATAACGAATCGTTAACATACAAGACTGAAGATAAAAAACGTTAACCTTATTTATTGGTACGCGCGTGTGTGCTTGGTGCTTATTGGCCAATTATAAATGAGTGAATCTCAAAAACTAAAATTATATGATGATGAAATTTGAAACAAATGATCTGTGTACATTAAAGAGTTTTGGGCCGGGGCGTACCAGCACAAAGAAAGCTCTTCCGATACTGTATGTATAAATCATCTTCTAACATATATATAAAAGGCTAACTCTCTCTCTAGCTTCTATGTGCTGAAGTGCTGCCAGTGACCACTAGAGGCCACTCAGCAGACCAAAGTGAAAGCAATTTATGCAGGACATTGATTGGGGTTTTTGGCTGGGGTGTTCCATGCACTGACATTTATTATACTAAAATACAATATACGCTGCTAATATTATAGGAGTTGTCAAGCTTTCTTTATAAGATTCTTAAGGCCCCCATACACTAGTCCGGCTTGTCCTGAGAACAAGTCAGACCCAATTTCCCCTGAGATCCCCTGGCAGCTCCCTGGAGAGCTCGATAATGACTTGCATGCTATTTATCCATTGTAAACTTCCAGGGAGCGGAGCAGCGGGTCCCGGAATGCAGCGAGCGCCTAGGGGATGGGGGTGATCATGCAGTGGAAGATCTTGGGCTGCGGCTGCACTGAGCGGTAGCCAGGTGCCGTGCAGCCAGCGGTGCGGAATTAAAAGAAAAAAGTTCAAAAGACAGGTGGCCGTTGATTGGCTTAGAGTGCTCTCTCAGCGAATCAGCAGCAAGGCACCTGCTGATCCATGCAAGTTCCTGGATACTACCCACCCAGCTACTGCCTGCCCGGTTCCCGCCACTACATGGTCACCCCCACACCCCGGGACCCGCCGCTCACCCTGGATGTACCTGCACATAGGTGTGTGCCAGTGGTGCTTCACCATTGGTCAGGTTGCTGCTGCTAGTTTTGTTATATTGCTGTTGCTATGCAAACTGGACTGGGATTTCTGTGCAGCAGACACACCTGCATTAGCTGTTGACCCTTTATTAGGGTTTCTGACCAGCTGCTCCCTGCTGGTGATATTTCCCATTCCTGTTTGGTCCTCAGTGAAGGGTGCATGTGCTTGTCACTGTGAAGTCCTTTGAGTTCAGCTCCAGAGGTCCTGCTGGCGCCCTCTTTGTGTATTATCCAGCAGTACTCCTCGATCCTGTCTGGTCACAGCTAAGTGCCTTTCCCATCTGGTGTTTATGCCATCTCTTACATTCATCTGAGTGGAGTTATATGGGGTCCCTTGTATACTGTATGTATTTATCATCCTGCACCACATGGGTTGTTCACTTCTACCATTAGTAAAAGTGCTGCATTGCTGTATATGGGGATCTTGCTGTGATGTGTAGTGTGTATTATTAACACTTTCTTGCATTGTTGCATTTACAGTCGTTTGATGGGAAACAGTATCCCCATTTCCCATCTAACTAACTTTCTGAACTGTCCTACTTAGGGGGTCATCCTTTGGCAAAAGTTTGTACGTTTGACTGCTGGAGGATCCCTTCCTGTGGAGGACAGTTGTGCCACATTTGGGTTTGTTTTTAATTTTTCTACAGGTATTAGTGTTCCTCTTGTCCACTCTGGAGATGGCGAGCATGTTGTTTTCTGACCAAGTCCAGGTGGCACCGGAGTTGGGGCGGACTTAATTAGCCCCTTCAAACGTGGCTCTTATTGGTGAAACCTTAGCTCTGCAGGTGCCGTTTCTCTCTGGAGGGATTAACAGAATCAGGGTTGGGATTGTGGCCGTCCTCAACTCTATGCTCCTGGTTATTGTCAATTTCTCTTGTTGGTCTTATGTCCCATATTCAGTTTATGTCATTTATTGCTCCGGGTACCCCATCTGCTATAGTTAATAATATTTGAGACGCGAATGACAGAAAGGGGGCCCAGAACTGGAGTTTATAAAGTATAATTTGTCATACACATTTTCAAGTTCCCATTTCCTTGAATCAATGTAGAGGTTGAGTGGTGCAGTTAGTGCTGCAGACACCGGTCTCACCAGGAACTCCAGTTGTTTGATAAAGGGAAGGGGGGCCCTGCCTATTTAGTCAGTCTCTGGCCCCACAATTTCTAATGGCAGCACTGCTTCTGGTGACAGACCACACTCCCTCAAGGGCGCAGACATTATTTTATGGGCTGACACTAATTCTCCCGGTGGTACTTTTATTCCCCAGTCTAACACCAAAGTTGACAGGTCAAACTTTATGTGATCAGATGCATCTAATGGGCACATAAGTGGCTGAAATACAACTTTTTGCGGTGCACGGTGATGACATCATGTCAAGGAAATAGGTTTGGGTTTGGAGGACTATTCCCAGTCATTGTATAGTCCGGGAACCTCAACCCTTTGGACTCCGGTCTTGATTCCCGGACTGTCCGGAGTAATCCCTTATGGGTGGTGGTATCCCTACGTTTAGGTGCAGAAATGTGATCACACAATGCACTTCAGTGTGTAACCCTGCTGCCACCAACCCCGCCATCTTACAGCTGATGCGGGAACAGTATCACTAATATGAGACACAGTCTAATAACCATGAGGGAAAGCAGTGGTCTACCGGTTCTGGCCTGGTGGGGAAATTAGAATGAAAGGGAGACATTACTCACGTGAGAGGTCTCGTTACCTTACTCATTGAACCACCATCATATATTCTTTATTATTATTATCCTTCATTTATATGGCACCGCAAAGGATCCAGAGCGCCCAATTACAGAGGACATAAACAAGTAAGCAAAACGGGAAACAGTGACTTGCAGTTGTATACAATAGAGGACAAGTACAGGCCGCATTGTAACTAGCGCTTGCCATGTCCTATGCTGGCCCCGCCCCCTCTGTGTGCGTCAGGCACAGGGGGCAGGGCCAGCACAGAGCACACAGAAACCACAGTGGTCTCTGGAGTCCTGTCCACTGTGGTGGGGGGGGGGGGCTCTACTGCATCTCACTGGCTTGCAGGGTGCTGTTCAATGCACCCTGTAAGCCATATGCGTGGGCAGTAGGTGCACCAACAGAGCCTCTCTGCTGGATTCACTGCACCACTCGCCCACATGTAGTTATGGTCCTGGGTACAGTAAAGGGCATAGCTGCATCATCAGGTCGACACTGAAATAAGTATCAGGGTGGGTAAAGTCCCCGGATTTGGTGCCATTAAGGTGGTTTACGTCAGAGAAGAAAAGGCAAATGGGAAGGAATTAGGGAAGAGTATATAAGCTACAGTAAATAAAACTCACATACTGTACGTACATGAATTATATATTGTTGTATAATATGAAAGACAAGTACAAAAATGTAACATGCGTTGTGTTAAAAATATACAAAGGGGATAAACGCAGGACAATATCTATACCTCTTTCATCTGTGCAGATTCAGGATACAGTTATCTGAAATGAAAGAAAAATGGACACTTTTACTCATTATTGATTTAAACTTCCATGTGCGGATAAACAGTATTCCGTCTTTTTCCCATTAATCACCCGAGAGAGATACATCCGACATTCTACAAGAATCAGCCTACGATGCTAAAAGTTGCATTGAAGTCATGAAAATGTGGTTGAGACACACAAGGACAGAGACATTCCAGGGAGATAAATGCTGAGATGTTTACAATATGATCTTTTTCCCTAGACTTCATGTTATTTCATTATACTCAATGTCATTTTCATTTTATGCTCTCTTCAAGGCTACTTATTTCAAAAGTGGGAGATTGTTGAATGCGTTCGGCATTCATACTGACAAATATCAGCCTCCGAGAGTAGGGTAGCTTACAGAGTCCATAATATCTGGGAAATAATATCACATCCATCATCTTGTCGTGACCCACACTCACCTTTACTTTTTTATAATATTATATTTTTTTATCATGACAAACTGCGGTGGAATTTGTATTTATTACATCTTTCTATTCCTTACCCAAGATATATTAGTACAAAAAAGTGATTAAAGAAACGAAAAACTAAATATACTGCAGAAGTATTTTAAAAGTGATAGTTTACCCCCATTGATAACCTGATGAGATTTTGATAAATACAGCCTGGTGTTCCTTAATGACAGCTTATATGACAGTTTAGAGATGATGCATTCTGCCAATGGGAGAAATGTACCGGGTACACTACACTTCAATTTGCAATGTTAATGCGCTTCACGACAATCACTAACGTCAGATGATAGTAATGAAAAAGGAAACTCCTTTAGTTGCTGTGAGCATAAACTTTATTTGGCACATAATCAGGTTTAAGGGCCTGATTCGGAGGTGTATGCAGTTCTAGCGCAAAGATATAGATAATTTGCTGCTGTGCATTTATTTCCAAGCAGGGCTGCTATCAGAATTTGCGGGACTCATGACTGATCAAATAAGCAGTGCCCTCTTTGGTGGCACCTGATTGGCTGCAGGTCCGCAAGCTTGACGTTGGTGCCAGCACTTTCTCCAATGTCATCAGCCCAAGGGCAGGGACTGATCAACCAATAGGAGCGCTGGGTTATGTGGGACGCAGCGCCGGTGGAGTCTCCAAAAATGGCCTCCAAAAATGTCTGCCACCTTCTAGGAGACAGATGCTAGAGGTCCTACTAGACAGGAAGCAAGAAACTAAAAAGAGAAATGGTGGTGGAGCGCTTACCTAAAAAATTCTCACAACTTTATCAATTGGGTATCACATTAAAATATAAATTTATTAAAAAACGATGTATAATCACGACAAATAAATATGCACATAAAAAATAATGTTAAAGGACAATGGAATACTTATTGTTGTTCCCGCTTGTTCCTATTAATGCTCCCTCTTGATGGTTAAACTTGGTCTCCCATTTTGTACTCCATATAACTGGTAATGTGGGTGTCCAATAAACCTACTGGAGTCCCAAGATCTTTCCTGAAGATGTATAAGTCAGGTACCCTGTAAGCAAACAGGTGGGTCTCCAATAATGAGCAGGTTGTGGTGTCCCTGAGTTGAAGAGTCCGGTAGGAGAATTGATGGCAGTCTTTGGGGATCCAAGATGAGCGTTAATGGGGGAGTTGGTCCAAGTGGGATAATAGAATGAAAAGTCCAGTGTCCAACAGCAATCAAACCTAATGCGTTTTATTGTCCTCTGACAACTTTATCAAAGACCTATGTTTTTGCTGGTGGGTGCTGAAGCCAAAAATATTGGGGAGTGGCTTCAAGGGGAAGGAGCGTAGCCAAAAAATAATACCACTTTATATTATGCAGCACAGTTGTTTCCAATATTCAAATTACAGCAGCACAGTTCCTCCTTTTACACATTACAGCAGCAGAGTACCCCTTTTTACACATTACGGCCAAATACATAAATGCCCCCCACAGTGCCAGGTACATAAATGCCCATGCCCAGTACTCATCAATTCCCGGGGGGTGCTCGGGCCCTTGAGCACCGACAGAATCTGCGCCTATGCCACCACCAGCTCATTATTGGAGACCCACCTGTTTGCTTAGGCCTGGTACACACCAGAACGATTAGGGCACGATTAGGGCAAATTTCGACGGTTGTAACGACGGTTGTGCCTGAATTGGTGCACAATCGTTTGTATTTTACTCACGATCCTGGTCGTTTGCGATTGGATGCGCGCTCCCGGCACGTCGTATGTCGCATTGGAGATTTTGCCTCCTGCAGCAGAATCAGCCGATCCGACCGCTGATTGTGTGCTGATTTTATGCACATCGTTAGCACATTGTGTGCGCTTACGTCGTCGCGACCATCCATCCGATCCGGGTTGTTTACGCCAGAGATCCAGGACACTCCCACCGCAGCCATATTGGAGCCTCGTGGATGCAGCAGAGATCACACGACGTCTGCTCCAGCGTGCACCGGACTGCAGGTATGTTTTTGTCAGGCCACTGCAGTCCACCCTACCCCCCCGTGTACCCGCTGCCCACCAATGTGTTTTGCGATCAGGCCACTGCAGTCCACCCTACCCCCCGTGTACCCGCTGCCCACCAATGTGTTTTGCGATCAGGCCACTGCAGTCCACCCTACCCCCCCGTGTACCCGCTGCCCACCAATGTGTTTTGCTATCAGGCCACTGCAGTCCACCCTACCCCCCCGTGTACCCGCTGCCCACCAATGTGTTTTGCTATCAGGCCACTGCAGTCCACCCTACCCCCCGTGTACCCGCTGCCCACCAATGTGTATTGCTATCAGGCCACTGCAGTCCACCCTACCCCCCCGTGTACCCGCTGCCCACCAATGTGTATTGCGATCAGGCCACTGCAGTCCACCCTACCCCCCGTGTACCCGCTGCCCACCAATGTGTTTTGCGATCAGGCCACTGCAGTCCACCCTACCCCCCCGTGTACCCGCTGCCCACCAATGTGTTTTGCTATCAGGCCACTGCAGTCCACCCTACCCCCCCGTGTACCCGCTGCCCACCAATGTGTATTGCTATCAGGCCACTGCAATCCACCCCCCCCCCCCCCCCGTGTACCCGCTGCCCACCAATGGCAAAGGCCCCAGATGCATTATGCCACCACAGCCCACTATGCTCCCCTGCGGCCTACCCACTACACAGTATGCCACCACAGGCCACCCCACCCCCCTGCGGCCTACCCACTACCCAAAGCATAATGTTACCATCCAGCTGCCCTTTTGCAGGTGATGTTCTCCCACCCCCAGGATTTAAAAAAGTTTTGTAAACAAAATATTATAATAATATTTATTAAAATTTGTTTGATAATTTTGAAACCAAACATGTATTCTTAATAATAATATACAGTGTATTGAAACATATTTACATATACTGTTTATATGAAGACAACTTGTTTTGTCAAAAAGTATGTACATAGGTTTTTTCAAAATCTATTCATTTTTTACAGAAATGGCCCAGGCGATTGCCAAGGAACACCAATTTATAGAGGCGTTCCTTGAGAAATATAGGGAGCTGGACTGCCTTTGGAAAACTAAATCGAAGGAGTACAGCAATAAAATTAAAAGAGCTCAAGCGCTTCAGGAGCTGGCCCAATTCAGCAAGAGCTACAATCCCGAGGCTGATGCGGACTGGGTCCGAAAAAAAATACAGAACTAGAGGACCGTGTTCCTTAAAGAACACAAGAAAATTCAATCGTCCAAAAGGTCCGGTGCAGGAACTGCAGATGTATACGAGATGTCTTTATGGTACTACAACCTGCTGACCTTCACGTTGAGCCATGAGGTGCCAAGGTCGGGACTCTACCTAATGGTGGAGAGTGAGGCAGACGATGTGTTTGTGGGCCTGGATGAAAGTTCCCAGCCGTTGTCGGTAAGTACTGGTCCAATGTGTATACACCCCTTCCTCCTTTGTTTGTTTTAGGCTCCTATAGAGCATTCCTTTGCGGTCCCATCATTTTTTAAATGTGGTCTTCCTGCCAGGGGACAGCACCAACGCCATTAAAGTACTCCTTATATTGGTCCCTGACCTGTTTGGCTCTTGCTGTCCCCCGGTACTGCTGGGCCGGCGTCTCCAGGGACACGATTGGTGCAACCTCCCTAGGCTCGTCTGGGTCCTCCTGTGGTGCTGGTCCTGCCGGCCGATGGGCCCTTTCTTTGCGCCGAAGTAGATTGTGCAGGACACAGCACGCCATGACGGCCCAGTCGATTTTATCCAGCCGCAGGTTAATGACTGTGTGGAAAATGCGGAATCTACTAGCCATAATTCCAAATGCACTTTCCACAAGCCGCCGTGCCCTGGAGAGCCTGTAATTGAAGACCCGTTTGTCGTGGTCAAGACCACGTTTGGCATAGGGCTTCATGATGTGTTCATGAAGCCCAAATGCCTCGTCCGCCACGAAAACAAAGTTCAGCCCATGCTTCGTTTCTTTGACTGTGGGCAAGTGCAGGGTGTTGGAGGCGAGCCTCTGGTAGAACTTTGTGTCCTTCAAAGTTCCACCATCTGAAGCCCGCCCATTCCTGCCGACATCCACAAAGATGAATTCATAGTTCGCATTTACCACAGCCATCAGCACAATACTGAAGTACCCCTTGTAGTTGAAGTAGTAGGAACCACTGTGGGGTGGCTGATTGATGCGGACGTGTTTCCCATCAATGGCTCCTCCACAATTAGGGAAGTTCCACGCCTCGTCGAATTCAGCAGCGATGTTTTGCCACTCCTGCACGGTGTTGGGGAACTGGAACAAAAAAGAAAAGGAGATGTTAACTAATTGTTGTTATTTTCTTTTCAACAGACAACAAGCACAGAGAAAGAGGTTGGCCACACCTCAACCCCTACCCCAACCCCATCGCCAACCCCTGAGCCACCTGCAATTGACTCATCTGGAACAATCTGTGGAGTGCCAGAAACCCCCACCCCGCCACAACTATTCTCAAAAAAAGAAAAAACGCAGGACCAAGACAGTCCCTGACCCAGACCCGGATGATGATATACTTATACGAGCAAAGCAGGTGCTGCGTAGGCCCCCTGACCAGTATGACACCTTCGGCAAATACGTGGCTGAGGGCTTGCGGAAGTTGAATCCGGAACAACAGATGGCGTTCGAACGTCTCACTAGCGAACTCCTGTTTAGGGGCCGTCTTGGCCTTCTGACAATTTAAACCAAATTAGTTGGACTTCTCCCATGGCAGGAGACGCCATCTACTAGTAGTGCCGTACCCTCACCAGCACTTGCCTCATTGCCTGAAACCACCCCACCGAGTGCGCAATCCTGTACCCAACCGGCTACACCTCCTCGCTACAGTCACCTGTATACATCATTGTTGAGTGACAGCAGGGACCAAGACGAAACACCGGTTTTACAAGATTTATAAGCACATTCCATACAATTATTTCAAAGTTGGCATGGAGTAGTATGGCACACGGTGCTTGTCGTGGAAATAATGGCTATGGTGACCTGTTGCATACCGCAGAACAATGGGGCCGTGACCATTGCATCTGCGGTATGCAACAGGTAATCCTGATGGCCCTTTCATTATCTGCGCTACAAGCACCGTCTGTCATACTGCTCCATACCACAAGGCAATGAGGCATTGGTTTGGTTTTATGTTAATACTTGTTAGGGCACTTTGCCTAGGTTTTATATATTATGTGTGTTTTTGCTATAGGTCCATGCATGGGGCAGTATGGCACATGGTGCATGTTGCGCAGACAAAGAAAGGACCTTCATGATACTGTGGCGCACAGTGCAGAGCAATGGGGCCGGGACCAATGCTTCTGTACTATGTGCCATGCATGCATGAGGGTGCTTTCATTGTCTGCGCTACATGTGCCGTCTGCCATACCGCCCCTTACCGCATTGCAAACTTCATTAACATTTTATAGCAATATTTTAAAAAAACACAAAGCACTTTTTTAAATTATGTGTACTCAATGTGCAGTATGGCACATGGTACATGTGGTGCAGACAAAGGACAGGGCCACGTGGCGCATAGTGCATATCAATGGGGCCGGGACTATTGCATCTGCACTATGCGCCACGTGAGGTGGAGGGGACATGCATTATCTGCGCTACAAGCACCATGTGGCATACTGTAGGAGCCGGACTGGAGGCAAAGCCTGGGGGTAGGCTCCCCCTGACAGGGTTTGTAGGGAGCTGACTAGCAGTTAGTCATAGGAGGAGTGCTTAAGGAGAGGGTCATAGGGGGAAGGGCTTAACGGGGTGTTGGAGGGGTTTATAAGCAGGGTTCAGGCAGGAAATAGGGGTCACTGGGAGATTTTCTCAACAGCTAAGCAGCGTGACATCTCCCATGGCTTCCCCAGGCAACGCTGATGCAGAGGTATCCGCTGCGCTTGCTGCCCTCAGGGAGGCAGCTGGCACCAGAGGGACTGAGTGGCTGCAGCAGCAGATGTCAGGTCTGCTGGGGGGACTGGGAGCAGCAACGCAAGAGGCTGCTCCAGCGGGTGCACGGCCTCGGAGGTCCAGGCCTCCGGAGCGCTTTAGCCCATCTGTGTCCCCCAGGGTTCAGCGCCGTTCACGGAGCCCCGTCAGGGACCCTCCAGGCCAGGCTGTGGGCCGGGCACCTTCCGCCCGCAGGACCAGGTCTGGGAGGAATCCAACCAGCAGGCGGAACCCTCCGCGCGGGGGGGATCCCCCCCACGTGCAAGAAGATCCGGCGTTGCGTGGTACTGGACCTGGTGCGGTGGGGCATGCGGGGCATGCTGCTGCCCAGCGCGGGGTGAGTCGTGCCAGGGGGGCAGAAGTACAGGCTGAGGACCGCAGGCCTGGTACACGGAGCGAGAGGCGCACAGCTGGCTCCGCCTCCAACGAGGTCACGCCGGCTGGTGCTGTACCTGAGGGTCGGGATGTCAGGAGAAGAGTGATGGCAGCGTCAGCAGATGATGGAGAAATACCTGGTCCTTCCTCATTGGCTGGAGTTTGTCAGGACACGGGACCTGCGGCTGCTGGGTTCACAGCCCCCAGGCAGCCTGGTGAGTCTGTCTCTATGTCTGTTAATGCTTTAGCGCAGAGTCAGGGGGGGGGAGGGTTAGCCCTCCAAGGGGAAATGAGTAGAGGTTTTACTGAATTATTGAGTGGTTTTGCAGATTA